>NW_010388211.1:49601-51670 GCF_000710305.1 Buceros rhinoceros silvestris | reverse complement strand
TGCTGAACTCTTGGAGGTAGAGCTGAGCAGGGATGACAAAATCGGAGATGGCAGCTCTGCAGAGCAAAGCCCAACAGTAGGTTCACCTTTCCTTTCCCCTCTCCAACGCAGCATGAGCAGGAGGGCTGGATGAGGAGGAATGCCAGGCAGCCAGCAAGTAAAGGAGGGCAGGAGGGGAAGGCAGGAGACAGAGGTGGGCAGCAGCTGCATTGTTAACATGGTGATGCAGCTGGTCTCCTTGCTCTGAAAAAACACTCACGAAGGGCATGGGCATACAATGGATGCAAGCAGAGGCTGTTCAGGAGTTCCTCAAGGCTCAAATTCAGCCTAATCCAGAGCTACACAGTGGGAGAAAACACTTGCTTAACCCCTCAAAAACACACTGGGGACACCAAAGAGTGCAGAAGGAGCTCAACCACGGTCCTGGCCAGGATGTCAGCTCAGCCCTTGATACCTGCCTGCTTCAGGGCAGGAGGGCTGGTGTCACCCTCTCACTGCCACCATGTACACCTTCTTGCAGAAGAGTAACTATGAAAGAGGCAGCCTTGATCCCACCACAATTCAGAGCCCACTGTGCTACTCAGGAGGACAGGTAGGGCTAATCCCCGTCTCACAATTTGCAGCGCTAAGTACATTAGAGGCTGTTTTTCTGTTCTTTTTTATTGTATTTATTTTAGCAACTTGGCTTCACCCCTTCTCTTCCCCCAGCAGAGTAGAGCAAGCATGGATAATTCTCATCCCATTTTATTTTATTTTATTTCTCTGTGGAGTTTCTCTGTTTGCTTTGGAGAGGAGGGGGTTGTTGAAGCATGTGTATTGCTTTGCAATTACAAATTAGCTTTTTAAATGAAGTGTGCTGCAAGACACCTGATAGGCCATGTGCAAGCACACTACTCAGCCTCTGATGAGAAACAAAAGTGGAAAAAAACCACCCTATGAACAACTGCCTTGCTGCTGCTCACAGAGCCCGGTCCGAGTGGGGAGCTCTGCGCAAGTGCCTGTGCAGGGCAAGGAGTGGTCACAGCCACGGGCTCCTCCTGGGAGTTTGGTTCCCACAGCCAGCAAGGAAGATTTTTTCACAGAGTAAGTGGAAGCACTTGACAGCAGGAACCAGGTCAAAGCACAGCCCTGCTCAGGCTTCAGGGAGGCTCTGAGTGCAGGGGAGGAGACAGCGAAAAGGCATCCTCCCCTCCCATGGAGTGGGGTAAGCTTTCCCTGGACCTCCAAATCAAGACCCCTCCCCTGCCAGTAGTGCTCTCTGTGCAGGGGAGCTCCTGTAAAGCTGAATTTTACATGCTCCAGAAAACAGGGGTTGGACACTGAAAAGACCTGCCATTTCCTGTCTCTCTTCCACGATAACCCTTACCAGCCGTAGCAGCAAAGCCAGATCGCACATACTTCGAGGGTTTTGGCGCTGTGGGTCACCACCATGCTACAAGTTTGTGGATCTGCTCTGGATCTGACACCTCTGAGGCAGCTGCTGACGGAAAACACACCTCCAAGAGCAGTTCTGCAAAGGCAATTCGATAAGCTTTCAGTCTGCCCACAGATTCAGCGAACTAGTAATTGCGTGTGAAGCCTGGAACCACCTCTCTCCCAATGTCCATTATTAGCAGCCGAGCGAGTACCTTATTGCTGACAAATACTCAATTGCAGACGTGTGATAGCCATGTCCCAGCCCCTCTTCTTTCATCACCTGCAATTGTTGCAGCAGCTAGTCAAACTAGCATAAACCGTATGGGTTTTCGGCAAACGCGATCAAGATACTCAGCACAAAAGGAAAAGTTGACAAATGATCAAATGGGGCTGCATCTACAGCCTGCTGCTCATAGGCACTGACAAACAGAACACAAATGGCGACGTTCCCTCTCTGAATTAAAAGGCAGTTTGAGAGCAGCCATTCAGCTCAACAGCTTTTAAAAAAAAAAAGTACCCAAAACCCTCAACAAAACAGAACACCCTTGTTCATTACTCAGTTACTCACTCAGTAAAATCCAGACCAGAAGCTACTCCTTAGAGCTGGGTGAGCACTGAGAGCTTGCTCAGATCCCTACTGTGAACCTTTTGAT
>NW_010388211.1:45239-49455 GCF_000710305.1 Buceros rhinoceros silvestris | reverse complement strand
CTAATGCTGTTTAGACACTTGTGGGCTTTTATAGTTTATTTTGGTTTTGGACAAGAATGGGCAAGAATCCACTTACAGCATCTTAGGCAGAGTTCCCACGTTCTCCTCAGCTCCTGGCCACTTTGCCCTTTCCTTTCCCCTTTCATTCACTGGTCTCTGCCCAACTCAGCCAACCACTAGGGAACATATTCTGTAGCAGCAACCTGCCATGCGTGGCCCTGCGCTGCTCATGTTCTCTCTCCACCCCTCACCTGTGAAGGGCTTTGCTCACACCATCAGGGACAGTTATTTTCCATTGCACCCACCCCGCAGAGTTGGGTTCATTTTTAAAGCCCCTGTCAATCACCCCTGTCCTTTTTACTGCTGCCAAACTTTTTCTTAGAGCTGCTCAATCACACACCTCTGAACAGCAGACATCGGTATTTGTTTCTAAGAAAATAAAACTCATGTTTTGTAAAGTACTGGCACTCTGTCCTTCATTAAGCCTTTTTGTTTCACATGACATGTCGCTCAGGCGAACTGTAGCAGCAGCAGCGTGCAAGTTCAATGTAGGAAGAATAAAAAGCTACCTTGAGATTCACGGCATATTAAAATTAACAACCACTGCAGTCAAACACTGTATCTCTCTCCAATCTCATTATGAACGGCTTGTAACATAAAACGGAATCCACTTCACAATATTTCACAGAAAGATCCACAAGGAACCAAAGGAAAGACAAATACATGTCAGAGTTTGCTTCAGCAAAGACCAAGAACGTGAGGGGAAGGAGAGGAGCTAGATGGCCATGCACCACGGTTGTGCATGGGGCAGGCTGCACCGCCCTCACTGCCTCTGCCTACGAAGGCACTGCTCAGTCACAAGGGCAACGCGCGGGAGCTCAGCTCTGGGCTTTATACTCCGAATCCAAGAACAAAATAGTGGAAAATAAAGGTAAAATAAATGAAGACACTCTAAGCCTGGAGCAAACCAAGCAGGCCACAGGCTCCCATTTCCGCCAAACAGTCACGCAATCAGTGCCCTAGTTTGTCCTGGTCAGCTGTGGTTAATTGAGTTCCTGAGGGTTTCTTGACCTCGTTTCCTGAGACACAATGCACAGCTTTGTCCTTCCTGGGCACGTCACTTCAGCAAGCCTCCAGCAACCCCTCTGCACGTGGAACGTGAGCCTGCCAACCCCAGCTTACCACACTGCACAACCAGCCACGCTAATTCCATCGGCCAGAAAGGCAACTTATTCTCATTAAACACAATAAAAGGCAGAGCTAGGGAGGCTGCAGAGCAAGGCACCCTGGAGAAGAGCCACAGACATGGGGGGTAGCCCACGTGAGAGCCCATTCGAGCGTAATCTTTCACCCCAGCAAGCTGCAGTCACCACTTTGGTGGTGACTGCTTTGAGAAAGGAAGGGTGGGTTCTGCCTCAAAGCACACCCAGCTGCCTCATCCCATCCGTCCAGGCCAATTGAGTTTTCTAGACATTCAGCAGCCCAATGTTTCCCAGAGAAAAAGTGGTGCTGTCAAGAATTGCAACAAGGGAAATTGCTCTGGTAGAAAAACCTGGCAGCACCTGTAGCCTGGGAGCCCAGAAATCCAAGCTGAGAAACTGGTGTGCTCTGGAAAAAAGCCTCCACGCACATTTTGCCACTGCAAATCCCTTCCAGCAGGAAGCCTGTTTGCAAGAGTTCCCTGGGACTCGGCTTGCAGGAGGATGGAAACTGGGAGAACAGATACAGGAGGAAGTACAGGGTATGTGGCTCAGTCTAGTCCCACAAAACCTCTTGAATGGCATGCACTAAGGAAAAACCCTTCCTAGATCTTCGTTTGCGAAGCCAAGCCGTGATGAAGGGTAGAGACTTCACAAGTGCTGCACCGGACTGAGGACACCAGCTCCCTGGACGGACCCTTCAGCACACCTGACCTCTGCAGACAGATGCACCAGGGGAACAGCCAGACGTACGTTATTTTTCACAGTCATTCCCATAAAATTGCCACCCCTTTCAATCCTCGGCAGCCATGTCTCCTCCCCACAGCCAGCTTCCCTGAGAAATGCACAGAGCTCAAAACCTCCAGTGCAGCCTCCAGCATCATCAAGTGCTCCACACACAGAAAGGGCACAGACAGAAACGGCATTCATCAGGCTGGCAGACACGGCATCATTTCGCTGGGTAGCTGGATGTGGTTGACTTGGATTCACTCTCTCCCAGGAAATGATTGTGATTGTCAGAGGAGATTGGTATATGATTATTAATAACAACACCACAAGGAAAAATAGAAGGCAATCAGCTGAGCAGGGCCGGGAGAGGAAGCAGGGGGGGTAGGAGGTTTGCAGCGTTAGCGCTGGATCCTGCTCAAGGCCTGGCAGGCTGCGAGTGCCTTGCTACATGTGTTCAGCTATAACACAACTTCATTTTGCTTTTCCAATGAGCAAATTCCCCAGATGCTACGCAGACCAAGTTAATAAACAACAGCAAAACCAGTGAAGAATAAAGAAGGGCAGGCAATGGAGATGGGTTTGAACAGGTGATTTGCAGAGACTAAGTAGCAGAGGGTGAAAAGTGGTGGAAGTTGCTCAAGAGCAGTGTCCTTACACCAGAATTTGGCGTATGAGAGCACATGAAATGGTTAAAAGGAGCTCAAAGGCATAAAAAGAACAACACACAAGCAGTCTCATTAGGCCTCTAAAAGCCAGAAGAGCTGGCTGGGGTTTCTAGTGCAGGAGACAATGCATGCGTCACAGTTAGGAGTGTAAAGTCAGGAGACAAAGGTGCTTTGGCTCCTCTGCTCACTCAGGCATGCGAGCAGAGGACCCTGGGCAGATCTATGACCTTCAGGTTGCAGCCCCTTGCTCAAAGCCTGCTTATCTCCCAAAGGTTCTCTCCTGTGCAGCTACTGCAGCAGCACATCATCCTGTAACACCCTCACCTCCTTGGCCCCCAAACCAGCCCTATCCTGCATACGGAGGTCCCAGAATAAATCACTTGCCCTAGATCAGATGGAGGATTTACAGCACAAGGCAGCAATGCACATGGCAAGTGTAAAGTCTCAGCTTAATACCTTAACCTCCAAAACATCTCCCCACATGCCTTCTTTTTGCAGCTAATCACCCCCATGACTTGACATCAGCATCAGAATTTCTATTTTATGCTGTATTTGAGAGAACGTGTTCCAATAACAGCAGCCGAGCCCGAGACAATGCAGATTAGACACTTGTGTGCATGGATGCAAACCTCTCCCCTCTGCTCCTCTTGCGGCGGAGGGATGGTTGCAAGTGAGGAGGAGGAGGAAGACGGCTTGCTCTGCGCTGCCTTACAGCCTCCCTGGGGGAGGGAGGCAGGCTGCCAGGTGGGGGGGCACAGGTCTTCAGCCTGTAACTGTGCAAACACCAATGCTGCAAAAGCTAATTTTACAGAGTTCCACTCGGCAGACTCCTCTTTGTCCCAGGATTCCTCAGCCTGGGAGATTAGCGGTTTAGAGATGGGGAAAAAGAAGTGCTTTTAAAATCCAGCATAAACTCTCTCGGACTCAATGAGCAAGTCAGTTTGGGAGGGTGGAGATGGGCGCAGGAGGGAGGGCTCAAATAAATGAGAAATAATTGAAAGACTAGGAAGAAGAAAGAGCCTATTTGCCACCCTAGAATGCTCAATATTTGCTTTCATTTCTATTCTCATATTCATGCCTCTTTGCAGCTTACTTCCTATCCTTTCCAAATTTTCCCTGATTTCCAAACAATATTCCTGTCTCTGGCTGTGTTTAACTCCCTCTCCACCAACCACCAACTGTACTGGATATTTGCTTTCATGCCACAGGCTCTCCAATAGTTTTCTTGAGCCCATCACTGGGATGAGGCTATCCAGCTGGCACAAGAAATCCCCGCAATGCGCACATCATCTTCTGCAGATTCCTCCAATCCCCACCACCAATAGAGTCTCACTACTTGGACCTCACAGACGTCCTCACATTTCCACCTCTGCTGTATTTATCCTTGCAACACATTGGAGAGGGATGGAGGGAGCAAGATTACCAGTTAAAAAGCACAGCTCCCTGAAGGAAGCCACGTGTGATGCCCCATGCCTGAGCTCTCCAGACACAAGAGCAAAACCATAGGACCAGAGCGCACTTGGAGCTTGAATCCTCCCCACAAATGAAGAGCGCAAGAGCCAACAGCAGCTCACACCCATCCAGCCTGCACGAGCGAGACTGTACCCACACACGCACGTGCTT
>NW_010388211.1:44703-45079 GCF_000710305.1 Buceros rhinoceros silvestris | reverse complement strand
CAGCAGGAGTTCATTACACTTGTTTATCTTCATTTTGCCTGTAACAGATGAACAGCATAATGGCTTTGGCTTTCCTGGATGCCACAAACCCAGAAACATCCTAATGAAAAATAAATGTATTTACAGGGAGACATCGAAACAGCCCAAGACAAGTCAAAGTAATGTGCCTGTGTTGGGAACGAGTGCTTTTATTTCATCACCCTTCCATGGCCTTCAAGCAGATCATGCAGCAGAGATAGATAAATATTTTAAATAGCAACGCTTCAGCAATGCACGGTTGTGCAAGACAGGGAATAATTAGAAAATAAATTACTTTTTTTTAGCATAGTAATTCCAAATATTGAATGAATTAGATAACTTGACAACCTCCAGAGCG
>NW_010388211.1:26137-44559 GCF_000710305.1 Buceros rhinoceros silvestris | reverse complement strand
CGGTTCAGTATCAAGGGTCCTAACCAAGGAGATACAGGGAACCTGGTCTTCCAAAAGACGGGAAATACAAATAAATGCAGCTTAGAGAAAGTGTTTAAGATCTGCCTGGCAACCTCCATAAATCTAAAAGATGGAAGGTTTCTTCTGGCCTCACACCAATGGTTTGCTCTAAAAATAGGTTAATCTTCCCAAGAGCCAAGGAGCCATCATCCACACACCACACTGACTGCTCGCAGGTACCTCCTTCCCCCCAGAAAGCACACACCACTGCCCTGGACAGGCACGGTCACACGGGTGCACAAAGGCTGTTCAACTTATTAATTAATGGCCAAATATCTTCTTTAATCCAAGTTCACGGTGCTGTCAGCCGCCCTGCTGCACTGAGCAAGGACAGTCATTGTGGTTACTTGGAACAGTCTCTCCTTGCTTCATTTTTCGGAAGACCATTTGCGTAGATGCAAATGTGTTTTCCCCCAATCCTGATTAATTATACAAGCGTACGGCGATACAGGTTGTGATGAATATGCACACGTGCACCTTATTGTTGTGCTGAGAGAGCATATTGCTTATTTGGAAAAAACAGTGCCATTTTCACTTGTTCCAGTAAAGAGGATTATATAATCTCTCCCCCCACCTTGTCCCCTCTCTCTTTGTCCGTTTCTGATTTAACTTGTTGGATGATTTTATACCTGACTTAGGCAGACACATGGAGACAGTTGCTTATAAAATTCTGAAAAACAGGGCTAGGGTGCTTCCAGAAAAAAGCCATTCCAGCTCAGGAAAGCAGCCTGCGCAGGACTGCGTCTGCCTGGTGTCCTGGAGTGGGCTACACAAACACAGACCTGCAGGCACAGCCCCCAGACATCGCTGGGTAATTCACGTTAGCAGGTCCTGGCTCGGTTAAAAAAAATAAAAGCTATAAAGCCAGGGGTGATTTTGCTCACCAGAAGCTTTCCCTTACAATAAGTATGTTAAGATAGAGCTAAATGGGAAGACTACTTACCAATTTAAACATGAAAAAACCCCTACACATCCTAAGGAGCCGTCATTAGTCCCAAAAAACCCATTATAAAGCAGAGCAGTAATTTTGAATGAAATACTTAAAAGCAACTGTCCAAGAACATGCACAGTGAAATAAGGAAATCTGATGTTTTAACACCAGACTGGAAAGAAAAGCTGGTAAAATCTGCAAGGTGAAATGCACAATGAAGCCACCCAAAAATTAAGTTGTGCTGTGGTTACATAAATGAGACTTTTGTTTTAACACATTCTATTTTGAAATATGTAATTCAACTTAAACCTTAACCATGAATGATATTTTTTTGCATAATACTACTAAAAGAAGTGAGAGGAGGAACCTTCAGTATGATGATAATGATGACGTAAGTAGAGTTAAACTTAAAAAATTCGAACTCTCACATGATTCAATGAATTCTGACCAGAGTAGGCAAATGCTACTAGTTTGTGAGAGGCCAGAATTGAGATTTTTTTCTGTTTCTACCCAAAAACTCCATAGCCTACAACGGATCATAACGGGTGTTCTTAATTGTGCAGATCCTGGGTTTAGAACTGGCCGTTTTGGAACTGCAATTCCCCCTTCAGCTTGCACTGTGTGCATTCTGAAACATCATTCACCCTAGCACAGTATTTCCCTGAAGAATATCCTTTGTTTTCAAAACTATTACAAAAATCAGAAGCAATCAGGTAGCCCAAGGAGGAATTTGCAATGCAATTTTTGTTCGCACTTTGAAGTAAAGCATCAATCTCAAGCCATTTAAAAAAATGCTTTTAAAGGCAAAGCTACTAACACATAAAATCTGGGGGAAGTAACAGCAGCATAAAAGCTGAATTTGCAGCTGTTTTGTACCACTAGAGCAGCTGAAGTGAACTCATGAATCTGGCCTTTAATTTGTAATTGATTTTATGACTTCGCAGGGAGCGTGGGAACACAGGTCTCTATGTAGGAGGAGATCAAGGAGCAATCAGTCCTCCAGACTTGACACCTCGGTGTTTTCAGAGCTCCCCAGCCAGCCCTTCAGCCCCCGATCCCCCCTGCCGTGGCACGCAGCGGGGCACAGCAGCTCTGCCTTTAACGATCACGGATATGTGGTCTATAAGCGCTCCTGGCACACATCTCGGCTGCATCAGCCATGAGCCCTTAGAAAAAACACATCGCACACAAGTCACCTGTAGAAGAGGGCCCATGTAGCATTGGACCCCACTTTGTAGGTGCTACGCTGCTGACTTAACTTTGTGGTATCCTAGTCATTAGATACTACTTCCTTAATAATTTAAGCAAAGCATGACCCGGTTGCCACAAATACAGCCTGTACCAAGCTTTCAGCTGCAGCGATGGAAAATTTGGCTTCATTATCTCATCGTTACTGCTCAGAACATAATAAAACTTAGAACAAATTCCTGAAAGGACCTGATAATTAATAATCATCCTTACTCAGATTTTCTTATAGACTTTCAGAAAATTCCTTCACAGTCCCAAGTACTACAAACTTGGATGCTATGCTATATTTTCACGTTAAAAAAAACTATGAACTTAGATTTTAAATGAAATACTTCTGATATGCCATAGTTCTGGAGCAAGGGATCACCACCTGTAGCTGTTGGTTAAAGCTCTGTACTAAGAAGGTAAAGTCGATGCTGTACAACTGGGAACTACACTGCCAAGAAGGATTCTATCATTTATTACGGATTTATTATTTTTCTAAGTTACCACCAGCATTCAGTCCCTGGTGCTAGGCACAGAGCACACCAGTAAGACACAGTAAGAGAGATGGTCTTACTGACGTCTATCAGCCATCACAGATTTGTCTGAGCTCACAACACGCTTTGTTCAGGACACAGGGAAAGCCTGGGAAAAGCTGGTCTGCCTCCCTTTGCTGTAAGCGAGTGAGGTATAAATATAGAAGCCTTGGAAAGGTGCCTTGGGTTTGCTGCATTGTAATTGCCATAACAATTGAATTATGATCCTTATTTACCCTTATTGACAAAGTAATTGAGTTTGGTCAGCTGGATCTCTTCCCTTCCTCAGAGATGACAGATGGGTGATGCAGCCCCAGGTCTCCCAGGAAAGCAGCAGAGATGCAGCTCTGGCTGACACTCACCGATCTCCAGGGCTCTCCCCGGGACAGTCCAGACAACACTGTTGATCTGCCACTTGCCAAGTCCCACTGGCTGCAGAAATTACAGCTACAAGCCGCTCTTCAGAAGAGGTAGTAGAACAGATGCAAGAATGATCCCCCTGCACACCACAGACAAGACACACCAGGAAAGCAGCAGAGATGCAGCTCTGGCTGACACTCACCGATCTCCAGGGCTCTCCCCGGGACAGTCCAGACAACACTGTTGATCTGCCACTTGCCAAGTCCCACTGGCTGCAGAAATTACAGCTACAAGCCGCTCTTCAGAAGAGGTAGTAGAACAGATGCAAGAATGATCCCCCTGCACACCACAGACAAGACACAGACCCATCCCGAATGCTACACCCTTCTGCTGAGCTGGAGCAAACAATAGGGCAGAGATGAAGAGAGTTGCCCATGTCTCAGTTAAGTCAGTAGAATGGAATTCCTCTGACCAGTCCAAAAACTATCTAGATTTTCTAGGCAAATGGCCACAGAGGCAGGAGGGCTCCACATGACAAATAAACAAATTATCTGCCACCAGAAACATGGTAGTTGCATGCATAACGGGTGGGGTGGCGTAGAGGCGAAGATGGGGTGGCAGTGGTAGGGGAAGATTTGAACAAGAGTTCTAATATTATTCTTGAAGACTTGTTCTGCCATGGTTTAGGGTGCCTCAATATTTGACCAAAACATCGTTAGGTAAATCCAAAGCATGGAAAAAATAAGCAAGAAAAAGCAATGACAAATGTGATCAAGCAATTAACAGTCAAAACAAAATCCCACAGTCTCCTCCATGAGGTGTTATTCTATTACGGTATCATTTACATAGCAAAAGAGATGCAACGGAAAAGAAGTAGGAGTAATAAGATTCCTAAAACACCTCCAGACATCTCAAAGCATCAAGATGCCACTTGGTAACAGCTAGTGTTAGGACAGGAGAAATGAATAGCAAACAGGAAGGATTCACTGGGGAAATACGCCAGACCAAATGCAACAAGCTCGAGACTGTAGCCACCATAGCTGGATTCCGAAGTATCTGTTGTCCAACAGACATATCTGAACAGGAGCCACCAGTGAGAATCTGAGGATACTGGGACAACCACTGCTGTACTGCTCCTCTCCCTTCTGCTCCCAACACTGCAAATACCATGAGCAAGAACTGCTCGCAGGTGCAGTGCTGAGAGAAGGACGTCCACACATTTGGAAAAGAACAGATGTGCAACCGATACATGTTATAAGACCATGGCAAAATAGATGGAAAGAAAGAAATAGGGGTAAATATTCCACAGCACATACAAGCCGCCCTAGAGATGTGCCAGAACAAATACAGAGGAAGAAATTATTACATATAGCGAACAGAGATCCACGTTCGGAACAGTATTACAAGAAAGATTGCCTCTGTCAAAGCCAACCCCTGGAGACTTCCTTAGGCTAATGTTTGTCCTCAACAGCTGCTCTTAAGGTCTTTGTGAAATAGGGACATCTTTTATTACAACATTGATTCCCCTTCTGCTCAGTCTTTCCTGAGAAAAACAACTAAAACTGAGGCAGGCCACAAGAAGCAGCATGAGCCTTAACCCCCCATTTAAAAGCTCTGGGGAGAAGGGGAAAAGATTTAAATGAGTTCGCATGTGTGATTTTTTTTCAAGGTTTGCTGGATCTCTATAAAGAGGGTTATAATAGAACATGAAGAAGCTGAAACTAGAAATCTGCCAAAATGTACTTTTCTATGAATACAGCAAGGAGCAAAGTAGAGCAAAGCCCCGCTGGGCCCAAAGTTTTTCTTTACTTTCATTTCAGACTAATTTCTACCTGTTGAGTGTCAACTTCAAAACATAAATTCAAAACACTCACAGTGGGCTTATTTTTCTTTTGGTTTCCTCTTAAAAATAACCAAGAGTGTGCGATCTGACTCTAGATTTTCCTGTGAGGGGTGTTACTAACCTTCATTAAATGTGAATTTAGAGATCCTCACTGCGGCAGGAAGTGCATCAATATATTTCTACACTGGGATGAAGCACAGAGATGCAGGACCTACCCAGGCTCACAGGATAGGCTCAAGACAGAGGACCCAACCACAGATGTCCTGACAACACCTTCCTACCTGAATCACAAAAGAGTTTCCTTCCTTTTGGCAGCAAATCAGCTCAAGTTTGTGCCCTGTCGGGACTAAAACTGCACAGAGCTAATGATCCAGAAATAAAATTTCTATTTGTCATGAAATTCAAAACCGAATGCCATTAAAAGAGAAACGGTCAAAAATCAAGTGGGATATGTGATTCCTCCAGATGCAGCGGCTTACTTGGACAACAAACAGCCCAGAATGATCTACGACATTGTCATGCCACAGAAATGCTCAGATAAATGCTTGTCTGCCTCATTTACAGCAGTAACAGGAAAATCACTGTGTGATTTTTCTCTTTAGTCTATTGCAAGGATTAAAGGTAGCCATGAAGTTTAGATTGGGATATTGAAGGCCGTTCAGATGACAAGTTCTTCGTTCCTTTCAGATTTGGGCTTGAGCACAAGTACTGTACACTAGAATAGCAACAGTTTACAATTAAATTTTTTTGTGTATAATGATTTCTCTTGAGAAACAATTTTTGTTTTCTCACATGTCAACATGTGCACTATAACTATCATTGGTTCCCATAAAACTGTAATCCAGCACTTTAACAGGGCCCTACGCTTCAAGGTATTTGGTTTGGTTTTCCTTTTTTAAACTAGTCAACAAGCCGCTTCTAAATAAAACAGATCTTGTTCACGAGAAACTAATGTTGGAGAAAAAAAAAAAACATTCTACACTTCTGGTTTAATATGAACATATTTCTCCCTCACGCATGTACCCCCAGTTTTGCCTTGTCCATTTTCAAAAGGATTCACACACATGCCTGCACTCTGGAAACGCCAAGAGCACATTTAACTAGAGGATGGACAGCAGCTATCAACCAGCAGTTGTGGTAAATCAAACCTCCAGCCCCAAAGGATTGCTTTTTTTTTTTTTTTTTTTTTTTTTTTTTTTTTTTTTTTTTTTTTTTTTTTTTTTTTTTTTAATCAAAGGGACCACCAAGATTTTTTAGTCTGTTCAACAGAGATGGGCTGAATGACTTACCTGCTGTTTTCCCTTCCACTGAAGCACAGCATGTAAAATAAACCAGTGAAGAGAGGACTTGATGGATTATCAGACCAAGCTGCCCAAATTCTTACTTGAGCTTCTCCTCCTGCTTTGTTCAGGACTTGAAGTGACTGCAGGTGATCCTGTGCACAAAGGTTTGCAACCAAGTCATCAGGAAGAGTTCCTGTGTGTATGGCATTGCAGAATATTGCCAGGGCAAACCAGCTGCTGCAGCAGAGAGTTCAGCTTTGCCCCTACCACACATTTGAAAGTCATTTGCGGAAGGAATTTTTTACAGGTTTGTTTATTATTCCACATCAAATAGTAAGCTGCTTTTGCCAATACTTCATCTTACCCACACTACAGAATTCCTGGATACCCATGAACTGATCGACTAGGCTTTGGAGGTGTCCTCTGCAGTGTCATGTAAGACCATCTCTGCTACCCAGCTGAAGGAATCCCACGATCAAAGGCAGGCAGGCACACTGATCTTGCCAAAAACACCCCACCCAACCAAAAAACCCCAAGCAAACAAAACAAACCCCACACACACTTCACAGGAAGCAAGTGGACTGTGATAGGATCAACCCGTGGCTGTATTCAGACAGGTGGGGCTTGTTCAGCTAAATGCATAGACAAATACTCTCACAGTTAACACTGAATATGTCGAGGCACTACAGATTCAAGCATGTAACCTCCTCCACTTCCAGCACAGCAGTGGCACTTAGGACAAAGCTCATAGTCAAACAGAAATGCAGTATCTGCAGTAAAATACATACAAAATTACCAGAAAAGTAATTGCTTTGGTATAAATGGTCTTCAAAATTTTCTCTACCATAGAAGTCCCTTCAAAATGAACAAGAATAAATTTACCGCATATGAATTTATTCAAAGCTAGTAGATTCAGTATAATGAAATCCTCCTAAGTAAATATCTGATAAAGAAGCAAACACTTAGCACTTGACCCCAGGAGCTGGGAATTCTTGACACATGGCTGTAATGCAAAGCAGCAGGAACCTCAGGACTGCTGGCACAGAGGAGCGGAGCAAGGAAAATCTCAGACAGAGGGCTCAACCCCTGGGAGGCAGACAGGCAGATGGCACGGTGCACAGAGCCTCGCAGGGACCCGGGCAGCCCACACCTTGGTTCCCAAACTGGCTGAAGCTACCAGTGCCACCAGAAGATGTTCTCTGTGGGGCACTATGAAAGCCTGCTAACTCACAATCCATGCTGCAGCCTTGCTTTGCCAAGGGCCACAAGAGACCCTGCATGCATCTGGAATGCTGATTTTTGCTGAATTTTCCCCAGACTTCTTTGTCCTGTTGCCCTAGATAAGAGCAGCAGCACACTCTGGTTTTCCCAACACAGTCAGATGCTCCTTGTGAGAAGAACTTTATTAGTCTGTTAAGTAAGGGAGGAAAAGAAGGTGCCACTCTGTTGCATCAAAGGATCTTCACTCCCATGACACTCCAACCTTGCCCAGAGCATTCTCTCTGTGTTACCAGACATCACACCAGGGCTCAGGAGCTGACAGGCCTTGGTGCTCTGCAAGGCCAAGTACTCTGCCATGCAGTGGGTTCCCTTGCCCTTAGGATGGGATTCCCTCAGCCACACATCCTCCCACATCCCAACTTCACGGCATGACATGCACCCACAAGAAATACTGCAGGAGTCCTGTTGGCTCAGGGTTTGCCACTCCAGCCATCACCCAGCTGCTGTAGAGGTAACTGAGATCAAGGGCCAAACCCATGGTGACCAACTCCATTGTATGTATGATGTGTCATAGAAGATGAAATGCAAAAGCTCTCTGAATTCATGTTATCTCCGCATACAGCATGTCACTTAATTGCCCAGAAAAGCCTCTTGGAGAAGCATATGGGAAGTTTTCCCATGAAAAATGACACCACTCAAAGTCTTTTCTAGCTAGAAACCACTCAACAGTATCTATCACTACTGACATCTGGGGCATAAGCTTCAAAGCAGTTAATTTACACTTTTAGCTAGAGCCAGTTTCCCATAGACATTGATATCCAAAGTGGATAATTGTTACGCCGGAAAGCAGAATCATTAGAGGAGGAAAAAGGTAAAGAAGAAACACAGGCAGTAATTCCAGAGAGCCGTGTTGCCACTCCATGCGTCAACTCTGCCAGCACTTAGGTTGCAGTTGCTTCTAGCACAAACCTTTGAGCACCCCTGCCTGTATGAACGCACATACTCTTACCCCCCTCCCAAGTGCTGGTGCCCATTTACCTCCCTCCACGTGACCACATATCAGACTGGTGGAATGGGACAGTCCTACAGCGTGGAAGCACCACTCTGCCATGGACCATATGTGTGAGTGTATTTAGGATCGCTGATGACCCCCTCTTTGGCCTCCTGCATTACTGGTCTTTTAAGGCAAAGCTGTTCATGACCAATCACCAAGCCAAGCCCCCAGCTAGATCCCAAGACTGGAAAATAAAGCCTTTGTGTGTAGCTGTTGGTACAACTGCAGATCACCTTTAGCACTGAGTTCGGCTTCTCAGCGGCCCTAATTAATTGCTGAAGGAGTTCTCACCATCTCACCGTGACGCAGAGCAAGCAGCAATTCACACTCCTCCATGTGCTGCCGCAGTCACATTACCTGCTCTGTCTCAAGGACCTACTAAGGCTGGTCTCCCCATCTGTCCCTTTTACAGACACCGCACATCCCTGCTCCGTCTCTGCAAGCAATAACTGTAAAGAGCCAATTCACAGCAAGACTTCAGAAGCAAATGCTTCCTCTGCCCTCATCGCTTCCCCATCTCTGTCACCCCAGCAACTGGCAGGAGCTTCAATCTGTCTGCAAGGTTTTTAACCACACTGACAGTCCTGGGGCAAGGCTGGTTTCTTAGCCTGGTGCCCCACCCCCGTTTGGCACTTGCAGCTACTGAGAACACACAGGAGGACCTTAGGACCTTCTGCCTAACACACAGATTCCCCCAGATACCTGTTGACTGAATTCAGAGTGCTCGCCCCTACCGTACCCATACAAAACTTGCAGTGATGGACAACAGAAACAAAATGTGTGAATCCCCTCAAAATCTGTTGCAATAAGGCCCCTGCAAGGGCTGAATAACTCCATTACATAATTTGTCTGTGAATCCTTACCAGCGACTTCAGTACTCTTTCCTGTCTAGGACCAGTCTAGGACC
Organism: Buceros rhinoceros silvestris; assembly: GCF_000710305.1. NCBI lineage: Eukaryota > Metazoa > Chordata > Aves > Bucerotiformes > Bucerotidae > Buceros > Buceros rhinoceros. The sequence continues at coordinate 35,134 of NW_010388211.1, read as the reverse complement.
CATGATAACTCTAATCCTACAGGCTAAGAGCATATGGTTTCTCCCTACTAATATCAATCCTGGGGATGCCCACAGAAAGAAAAGGACCTGTAAAAAGATTCCACAGACTCCATGAAGCAGAACAAGGTCCAGAAATCACATGCCACTTTACGGGCTGATGGGTGGATACCCCATGTAAAACTAAACCAAATCCTATTTTGTGACTGCACCTAGGTAGAACTAGCTTTTGCTCAAAACCTGCTTCCCTCGTGTGCCAAACCTGCCTTCAGAGCGGTACGAAGAACACTGCTGGTTAAAGGTGAACCAACGCTAATTCAAACTTCATGGTAACTTAATGACTTTCATCAGCAAGTCTGCTCAGAGCAGACCAGCGGCTAACAGAAGGGCACCCACATCGCTGCAGGCACAGTCAGAGCTGGGGCCGTGCACAGCACACCTTCCACATCTATAGGTACCTTCTTCTGCCAATGTGAATGGCTGTAGCTTGCACTAGGTATCAGCATATGTTCTCGAAATGAATCAGATCGTAACCAATATGTTGGGAAGACAGGCCAGACTCCTGAAAGAGTGGGGCTAGGAGACAGTTTCTGCTAGCAGGGTGCTTTCAGTTTGAGGCTTGCATTGAAGTTGTTACATCTATAGCTGTGATGAAAAATCCTACCTTAATACTGTTTTGCAATGGCAGAAGCAGCCCAATTCTTTACTGAGTTGTGTAAGCAGAAAGGCCAAGCCTGGAAGTGCTGAAAAACTGCAATTCCCTGCTCTCCTATGGGATGCTGCAGGTCAAGGTGGAAGTACAATGGCAAGTACGTTTGCCCTGATGCTGCACTTGCTCTGTGGGTCAACAGACACCGTCTACTCCCTGGGCTGTCATTCTGGCCTCTTTCATGACCACCAACCTCTTTTAAAAGAAAAGGGAAGGTTTAGAAAGCTAGTGTACAATCCAAATGTCAGAGTGAAAAATCCAGAGGAAGGTTAAGGAATTTTTTTTTTTTTTTTTTTTTTTTTAAACACAGCTGCACTGGAGGTGAATGAACACCAGAGCGTTTTGATTTCCTGCCTGGTTTCAATAAATGTTGCACTCCCAGGCACCCAAGGGATTGCTGTGGTTTGTCAAAACCAATTAATTTTCTTCCACAGAATGCTTCAGGCACCTCAAAATGTCGTTCGAGAGCTAGCACACATCTAAGGAGGAGGGAAAGCTAGCAATCAACGGCTGCTCGGGCTCTGCATCAGGAGCACAGCCCTCCAAACTCACACCAGCAGCAGAGGCAAGGCAAGAATGAAGGCATATCACCTGGTCACAGGAGGGAGCTGAGGGCAGAGCCAAAGAGAAAATGCCATGTGTTATAAACCCTATGAAGATAAACAAGAAGCTGCCGCTCCTGAAACATGCCAGAAATAAATTTCCTAAGGGAGAGTTCAGAGCTGAAAGTTTTGTCTCTCTCTCTATTTCCTAGAATCCATTGCTTGGTGCTAATAGATGTAGTAATGAGCCAGAATTGACAAAGTGAACAGTTGTTACTAAGGAAGACATTTGGAAGATAAGCCCTGGAGTTGGGATTCACAGGTTCCCCTCCCAGCCTTCCACTAGTCTTGCTGTGCGGAGTAAGGATTTCCCTGGCCCAAGCCTCAATTTGTCTACTTACCGTGGACAGGCTGTAATGTTTTCCTTCTCTTCCGTATTGAGATGTGAAAGCAAGCCTGTTCGCAAGTAATTTTAATAATCAGCCATGAACCGCACTACATGTAAGCACGGTATTATCATGCTACAATTTCCAATGAACACCAAGACAGTGAGAGTTTAAGAACACATTGGAGCTATCATTTATACTCAGAATCAGACCTACACATTATTGATGCTATGAATACTGTTATGGATAGACCTCAGGTCAAATAATTATCACTGCAGGTTAAGTAGCCATCCGTTCCCCTCTACAGAGGGCAGGGATGGAGACAGACAATTTTCTTGCCTGCTAACACTCTGCAAAAGTGGCAGAAGACAGAAAACAGTTTGAAATTTAAACAGTTTGTCTTGAGTACTATGGGGTAACCAGCAAATCCCTACCAGGGCAGGAAACAGAAACAACAGCTGATGCTCCCAATAAGCACTCCAGTAAGACCCAGTCTACTCCCAATGCCCAGGGGAACCAGAAACCAAGGCTCCTTTGAAGATCCCAGGTCCCTAATCTCAGGTCAGTGCCATCCTTGCTGGACCACTGCCAAAAACAGCAACGAAATTCCAAAATTAAAAATGACAGCCTGCTGAGCAGTGAAGTGAGCTTTACAGTGTAACAAATCTTTACATGAACAAGGAATAAATCTGCCTTTCTTTCTTTTGCTGTTCACCAACCATGGTATCTTCAATGACCTACTTGTTTTTAAAAGTAATCCAACATTTACCAATACAATTTTCTTTGCTCCTCAAGTCACATAAACCCCCTGCTGTCTCCTCCTCCTCTATTTACCTGGCCTTACAGTCACAGCAGGGAACTGAAAATCTGCTCCCTGCCTTCTAGCTACAAGCAAAGGATTTGCTTGGGCATCCAACAGAAGATAACTAATGCTACTGCTTAAACAGTCCCTAGAGTGGCTCCTCTGGCACATACAAACAGCTAGATCCTGCCACGAGTCCAAGACACATCACCCAGGCATTCAAGGAATTGTCTTGAGAGAAATAGCCATGCCTCTCATTCACAGCATCTCTTTGCACAGGCAAACCTCATGTTTCATTCAGACAGGATTTTTCTCAGTGCTCTTACTTGCTATTTAATATTTATACTATGGCCAGTGTTCAAAAAGCATGACACTATTGGTTATGGTAGGTGCTGAACAAACACATACTAAATCTGTCTTGGACACTTACAGGTGTGAAAGGTCAGTTAGGAAGGGAAAAAAGTAAAACCTTAAGCCCGGTGAACAACTGAATCTCAAGGACCAAACACAAACATAAATCCCCAAAAATGAAAGAGAGAAGTCCTCCAAAATGTATCAAAACAAAGAGGAGATGCTCCACATATGTCGGTTGGCATTGATCAGCCCGAGAGCAATGGAAGGGAGAGGAAAATCCATAACCATTAGCATCACCTTTCTGCTACATTTCCTCCTTAACTGCTCATCTTCCTTTCTCCCTTCATCCCCTCTGCTCTGGATACAACCTCTCAAAACCATGAGAGAGCCTGGCTTATCCCTAAGACATGAAAGAACACCAATTTTTTCAAGCTCATGGTAGGCAGTGTCTAAGTAAGCTGTGAAGGATACAAGTGCTGGGAAGCTACAAATCCTCGAAGGTTACCATGATGTGGAGTATCCCAAGAGGCTGTTGCTCCCCCACAGAGCCATCTCTTTCAAAAACACAAACTACAGCTTTAACTATAGCACAGTCTTCAAGCAAAGCTCTCCAATATAAGCAGATCATCTGGACTTCCATGAAGAAGGCATGGCTTTTCCCACATCAGACTACTCTCTCATAATATTTCAAAAATCTAAAGAATTAAAAGGTAATAAGTACCTATAAAACCCGCAGAATCATTTCAGGCCAACAGGTCAGCATGGCTGACCTGTGTTTGACACCGTGGGTGTTTGAAATAAGGGGCTCGTTCAGGTTATTCACATCAGATGTCAAAGGTGATCTGTTGTAATGAGAAATGATAAATATGCTCACTTAACATGCAAGCTCACAGCTGCAATTTACCAGATAGAAGCCACAATAAAACAAAAAACCACAACTGTGCCCTTCAGAAGTCATGTCCACCATGTTCTCCCACCTTCCCAAGCCCTCCTGCATTGCTACTACAGAACAAAGGAAATGTGACACATCTTATTGCTTCCTCCATACAATAATAACCTTGAGTATCTAATGAGTTTCCTTCTTCAAACCTTTCAGTACATCTGCAGATTTCAGCACTGGCAGGTGCAGGCTCCTCCACAGCCCAGTATCTGGAAGCAATTGATCAGCCACAAGAAAAACAGGATTCGGTAGTGTCCAATACAAAGTGTTTGCTTGACAAACCTACCAGAAGAGAAATGCAAACTCCACAGCCTGCAGTATTTCAAGTTGAAGGAGCACTTACAGCCCATAAATAATACTTAAAATCTGAAACTGTAATGGTAAACGTATATGTATTTCCTATTGGTTTGTATCTCGATCAGTGATGGAGTTGCACGTTTGGTTATCAGCTCTGCTCACAGGAGAGCTGAATCCCAGGCTATATCAATTCCCCTGTGAACACAGAAGAAAAGAACCATCTGGAGAGAATAATAAAACAATTAACTTTCCATTAAAGAATTATCTATGTATGTTTTTAAGGAGGCAAACTTTAATGATTTCCACCTAATTATTCCTCCTGCATTCTGGCAAGGTTGGTGGGGATTTTTTCTTACTTTGTTTTCAAATGCAGTTTGAATAAAAGGATTTAAGCTGGAACAGAAGTGGGGACCACACAGGCTCCTGCAGTCAGGGGCTGGACAGCTGGCTAAGGGAGGATTCCAGAAACATCAACCAAGGTCTCATCATTCCCAGGGGTTCATATGGCTGTGCAATGGCAACACCATCAATTGTCAGCGTTTCACAGAATATTCATGAGGATCTTATAAACATGGTTGCAGCACACTCAGGAGACACATGCACCTGAACATCAGTCTGTTGAATGCTGGGCTCATTTAACTTGTCACTGATGGCAATATAAATCAGAAATGACTCCATAAAGCTCAGCCGCAATCCCCTCTGATTTTGCTAACTCACCAACTAGCTGCAAGTGTATTATCTTTATCATGTAATTCTGTAAAGTGGAAAGGTTCAAAGCAAGGGCTTTAAGGACTATAACTATGCCTGTTACCCTTCTAAACACATACCCCTCTAAGGACCTGCTGGCTGTACACAATGGAGAACAGACCAGGCTGCACCACATGTTTGCTATGCGAACTTGCTCTGCTTAACCACCTGCCTCAGTTTCCCAGCGGATAATACTAATGAGCTAATAAGTGCCTGCCTGCACTTCATTCCAGTTTACACAGTGCTTTCCAGCCAAGGCTCTCAAACATTTGGAAAGGACCAAATATAGCGTAAGCTAAAATTAACTGCAGCATAAATACCAGCATTCAATCACTTGATCACTCCTTTAGAAAACCTACCTGGGACTCTGGGCTTTCCAGCATGAGAACTCGTGTGCTAAAGAGCTGGTAAATAGTTAAGAGCAATCCTTTGCTACTATTTATTGACCGACTGATTGAGATCAGGCTCTGTGACAGTGCAGGCAAGTTTATCCCTTCCCCACAGCAAGCTGCTAAGTTTTATGATCTGAAAAGGTAATTTAAAAAAACCCCATAAACCTGGCACACAAACAAGTCACACCTGAGTCCTGCTGCAAAAATCCCTGCCTCAGCTTTCAAATGTTGCAGAACATTTTCATTCACAGCTTCTGCTTAAATGGAGCAAGTTGATCTAAGAGTCTAAGGCATTTGAGCCTCTGAGACTGCTAGCCTGCTCTTCCCCTACAACTGCAAAAGCCCATCTTTCTCCACTAAATATATATCCACACACACAAAACCCCATACATGTGTGTATATATATATATGCACACCCCAATCTCTCAAACAGGGCTCCTGCATCTGCCAACAGGCTGTTGCCAACACACTGCATTGGCACAATGGCTCTGGTGCAGGATCTGCACCACCCACTGGAGAGGATTTAGTGAGGGGTGCTAAAGTCACACACTGAGCAGCCACATACAGCTATAAATTATTCATACACATTACTCTAATTATGCAAATGTACTAAAAGCTGAAGCATATGTTTCCCTGACATCTCCCAGTACAGATACAATATGGTTCTAGTAGAGAGAAAGAGTGAGAAGTAAGATGCTGAGTGTAAGGGAGCTAATGATGGGAGACACTGGCCCAAGCAAAGGGTGGCAGGAGATCTCTCTGTTCCAACCAAGCTGCTGCAAGGCTAAGGACATTTAAATGCTCCTCCTTGACAATATATTGTTGGCTTTGCACTCAGTGCTGAACAGAGTGCTGAGGCTGCTGAACGGCCCAGGCAGATTAAAATAAACCCAAGCAGTTTGGAACAGGAATGTGTTTATCTGGCATCGCACACTTCCTCTTATCAAACACTAGGAGCAGGGGAGGGCACGGTGATGGTGTGTGCAAGCAGGCTGTGTGCTTGCTGGTAGGAGAGGGGGAGGGAAACAGAGGAGATGAACAGCAAGGATCAGATAATGCATGAGCTTGGGAACCCAGAGCACTTGGTCAGCACCCAGATGGGCACTAGCTGTTGGAAAACTCAGTTAGGTCCTTCCTCCTTTGCAGCATTTGGAAGAAGGCAGCACTCAGTGCTGCCGGAGCATAAGCAGCTGGCTGTGAGTGTTGCTCAAGCTTTGGGCTCAAACTCCTTCTCTCAATTCTGTCGAGCACAGTGCAGTCACTGGGCACCACTCGCCTCCCACTCCAGAGGCTGGGGCTGAATCCTTAGAAGGAAAAGGTCGGATGCTCTCTGCTATGGCATTTTGAAGTCCAAACTGTGGGCTGTGATACTGAATATCAGAAGCATCTTATTCCAAATTCTGCCAATGTCTAAGGACCACATCGCTGTCCTCCTGTAAATGTCTAGTCCATCTGACAGAGGCCTTTGGAAGCAGCCATGCTCCTCTGACACTGTGGGCTCTGATTCTCTAGCATCATTCATTTAAAATCACACAAACACTTTCCAAATTCTCCAGCCCTACTGAAAGATCAGGTGAGTGTTTCTATACCCAGAGAAAACAAAAGAGCAAACTAAATGCCATGTAATGCCACAACTACTTGGAAGATTTAGGTTGTGTTATTATTATGCCAGTATTTACCCAAGATCAAAAAAGTTGAACAGAAAACCTTGGCATCTCCTTTGATAAGAGCATGTCTTACCTCCTAGTGCTGGCATTAAAGAGACTCTCTAGCTCTGCACCAGCAGTCTTGTGATGCACTCACACAGCCACGTGAAATACTCTGTACTGCAGAGAGCCCACCACAGTCACAGTCCTAGTGACTGCAGTAATGTACAAGGTGGATGCCACTTCAGCTCTTCAGATCCAAGCCAAAACTCTGCTAGTATACCAGTTTTTAATCCAAGTTCTCATCTGTGCATGGCTCAACCACAGTTCCTCACCTGTGGCTGCCTCAGCTCGAGGATGGCCATGGTTTGAAAACAAGACGTTATGTACCAGAGGAGCAGTGATGAGCAGAAGGGACAGGCAGGCTGCAGGTAATGCTGCGAGGCAGATGAAGGCGGAATGCCTGCACAGATCCTGGAGACTGCCCACACCCTGGTCACCAGGATTTGTCCTTCCTTTTCACAAAACACCGGGTGAATGAACAGTAGCACTTCTGCCAGACAAAACCAAGCTGAGAAAACAGCACGAGATAACAAGCAAGAATAAGAGACAGACATGAAAATCCACTGAAGTAAGATGTTGGTTACAAGGACCAAGCCTGGCCACTTCTGCTGTGCCACGTTCAGCAAAGGCCGTGTGGGTGGCAGGCCGCGTCCCAAAGAACACACAATGCGAGTCTCCCCTTTGCCCAGGCTCATCTTCATTTCTGCACAGTCACACGTGCTGAGGACCAAGCACAGCTCTCGCAGAGGCTTGCTGCCTGCCCAGCTCTGCCACCAAGCTGCTCAACACAGCCCACCCCCGGCTCAGGTTTGGGGCTGTCTGGCCGTTCGTGGACGGGGTGTTTTCTCATCACCAAGTCAGCAGTACCCATATCTTCCAGCCATACGCCAGTGAGGCATATCTTGGCTTGCCTTAACAGGCCAGAGGAAAGGGAAGGAGGGTACAAAACCAGCTTGCCAGACTTGAAGCTTTGTTCATCCAAACCACCAAGATGAGAGCAGGGACAGCCCGGGTCCAGCTCCGCCACCCGCTGACTGTCTGCTGAACAGGGAATGGCTGCATCACCACTGTGCCATGCTTCTGTGTGAGCACTCGTCCCTGATCCTGAAGCAGTCCTCAGGAAAGATAACCAGAGAAGAGAGCAGAAAGCAAGATAGCATAGAAAAGGGGGCTCAGCGCTTAGATGACTTAGCTTTTCCTCATCTCATTCTGGAAGCTTTGGCTTCCTCAGTAAACGTCAGCGAAGAAACAAGCCAGTAACAGGCAACCACAGATAAAAGGTACTAGAGGAGGAGATGGTCTGACCAGCTGCCTGCTCACCTCAGAAGACAGGATCAAACCTAATGTAGGAAACAAGCCCGAGAACCTCAGACCAGCTATCCAGTGAAAGGAGTTTTAACACAACATCCAGAGGAGTTGCTCAGTGAGGCACAAAGCCCAGTGGCACAGGCGGCTCTGCTGTCATCGGTCCCGCCATGAGTGCCAGCACAGCAGGACACTGGTAGGTTGGGACAGGGCTGTACCAGCATGGGAAATATCTCAAGCAGAGTTTACCCTGGAGAAGAAAACATCTAGGCTGGAAACACAACAAATTCATCCAATTTTGACTGAAGTCAGCAACTTTTACTTGAGCCAAAACACTGAAGAAACAGAAATTTAGTACGACGTAGCAAGAAATGTCAAAACCAAACATTTTTCTGTTCTGCAAAATGATGAAGAGCCCACCATAGCCACAAAGTCACTAACAGAAAAAGAATGGAAGTCACGGAGCTGGCTTTAGTGTAATATTCCTTACTCTAGAAATAATTATTTAAAGAATTTCAATGCATTCAGCTAGCATTTCAGCGTTCCACATATCACTGTGCCAGTCAGAGTTAAGTTAGCAATGATTTGTGCTCTCAATTATCTCTGGTGAGCTGCGAGAGAGGCGAGGAAAGAGAGACAAAGCAACATGCCCTAATCTGCGAGAGCTAGGATTTGTTTTGAGGCATGCCTGGAGCAACCAGCCAGCCAGCATGATGCTGCACCACAAGTACCCAGAGGGCTAAATGGTGACTTCACTGGGCAGAGAATCAACTCAGCAACGCCATGGTCCTCACTACAGCCTCAAGCCCTCGGCATT
>NW_010388211.1:18857-26042 GCF_000710305.1 Buceros rhinoceros silvestris | reverse complement strand
GGCATTCAGAGATACGGGTAAGTCCTCCACAGACAGTCTGACCGACAGGGACATTTGCTCATCAGCATTTTCAAGGTCTGGACTTCAGGAGAGAAGTGAGGTAGTACCTCACAGCTGAAAAGGAAGTGCCTGGCCCCTTTGCATCACAGGGCTTCTCACCTTCCTCTAATTGCTACAGAAAAACAGTCCACTTGCACAAAGTATCTGAATGGTTTAAGTTTGGAGAACCCCCGCAGGAGAAGCAGATGAGAGGACTGGCTGTCCACCCTGCAGGAGAGGAGGGAAGCAGTGGCAGCTGACATTCAGTACCCCAGCTCTAGGAAAAGACTGGAGAGTTAAAATAAAAATAATTCTTGGGTGGGCAGCACTCCAGCAAGATAAAAATATTCAGCACTGTTATGTTCCTGGACTCCACATTTTCAACAATAAATGTCATGCCTCATACACCACAGCAGTTACATGATTTTGGTCAATAACCAAAGAACAGGTCCACGTCCTCTCACAGCAACCCAAGAGAAAAAAGATATTCACAAGTAACCCTGACAAACCTCGGAGGAGGGTGTTTTTATTATTGTTTACTGGTCTGTCACACTGATAGTCAGGCCTGAACTGGAAAGGAAAGATCCATTTCTGGCATGGCACCACCCCCAGTGCTTACAGGCTTCATAGATCCCTAAGGACCCACTGCCTGCACTACAGACCACACCAAGTTCAGGAGGACGGATTCATCTTTAGTGACACTGCAGCTTTTTTTCCCCTACTTCTAGTATCACTCCATATGTACTATGTACTAGAAGCTCCCCTCTGCAGACCCTTTGAATGTCCCAGGCTGACATGGCAACCCCAAAGGACATCAGCAATTTTTGGCAAAAAACAGGCTCTACTTGTCCCATTTTTCTTTATCCTTCCTGCCCCACATGAACCCCTTAATAATCAACCTTCCTGAGAAATCCCAGAGGGTGAGATTTGCTCCCAGCTAGATGGATATTTCAGCTCCCACACCTCCTCAGGCAGAGGCTTTCCCTTCTCCCTTGAACCTGCTCACTCTGCATCAGGGCACACTGCAGGTTGGTACCAACTCCCAGCACTTGCATCCTAGTTGTGAGCAAGATGAGCTACAAAGTGCAGTTCATGCCCAGGTAGCACTTTTTACAAGAAGGAAAGCATGCACCAGGTCCCAACCTTAAGAATTAGTGGCCACCCTCTAAATTTTGAGTGTGGTTGTAGCAGAATATGGAGTTTTCTTAATTGGATTTCTTTTTTTATCCACATCTCAGAGTGGGTTACAGGACTACTGTATGACATTAAACAGCTCCCATACTGCAACCCAGGTGAACCTGTGTGCAACTGATGGGCAAGAGGACTCCCTGCGAGCACAGCTCAGAGTTCTTCATGATGAAGCATGATGATGCTATTGCACGTCGGTGAAGCTATGCTAGTTTGCACTGGCAAGTTATGTGCTCTGTAACTGCCATTCACTTCGTAGTGCATCTATGAATCAAACCTGAACTCCACATCCCAAATTTCCCCTGGAGATCCACATACAGCTTCTACTAGTCCTTTCCAATCTTCTACAGTTCCATGTTGAAATTTTGAGTAGCTCATTTCTTGGCTTCAGGTGGCTTAGGTGTTCACCAGATACAATAATCGTGCACACCTCCCTCCCTTCACAAGGGGGTTCCAAAACAGATTTCAGAAAACCCCTTCAATCCCTCTGTAGTCAGTTTATCTGGTATAATCCATTAAAGTGATACACTATGTTCTATCAGAAAAATTAAACAGAAGTGGGAAGCTCTCTTACCTGTAATTGACTGACTGGCCAATAGGAGTCAAGTGCTGGCAAATTGGAGGTGTAATTTCTGTTTAATTATGGCATTAAAAAAAATTACATGATATACCTATTTAACATGCAGAGGAGCAAAATCAAAGCTAATAACAGCAAATTGTAAGAGGACACGAACAAAATGTAGTTGTCATTTTTTTTTTTAAGTGTGCTCTGCTGAAGAGTGTGCTGGCCATTGCGCCTGTGTGTTGCCTGGAAAACTTGCATCCCCAGCTCTGATTCTAAGACCCTGCCAACACACAAAACTGCATTCATTGCACAAGTGCATGGATACAAAAAAAAAAATGTATTAAACCCAAAGTGGTGTATGTTTTTCATGCTGCACATGAAGTTTGTACCAATCCAGCTGAAGTTCAGTTGAAATGAATGTGAAGAAAGCCCAGACACACCATCCTAGAGCTCAAATATGGCCATGAATGAATGGATGAACCATGAGGAGTTCTGCAAGCCTTTAGCTAAACTGATTTTAAAATGCATTTTAAAGAAAATAGTGAAAAATTCTGTGTTTGGACAATGGGTTACAACCAATGGTATAAAACATGAACAGTTCTGTTGAACCCAGTATAGCCACTAGCGCAAAACAGACAGTAAGAGACCCATAAATCATTGGTCTCTGAGAAGAACATGCCACTGCCATAAGAAAACACAAATACACCCCATGCTTTTTTGGGGGGGCAACAGATTTATCATGCTAGAGAAGCCCGTTTTCTTTAGAGTAACACCATAACCCTAATCTCAAATTATTCAGTTTCTAAACAGCTGGTCAACACAACAGTTTTGGGTAGGAAAGACAAGGTAGGTCTTAAAGACTCTTTGATCCACAAACCTCATAAACCACAAGAAAGCCATTCTGTAACTGCCTTAACCCAACCTAGAGCACTGCTGCCAGGAAAAGAGGAGATCTGGCTTCTGCCACCTGCCGGACCCGGACCCCAGTGCGAAGTCAGGGAGCAAGTGGTAGATGCCAGCATCAGTAACAGGGTATTGTTCTGTGGACTTGGCAACAGAAGCCAAACAAAAACTACAGTTTTACCCGCAATGTATATTTAAAAAACAGAGCGTCTCACAGTCAGTCAAATTATCCTTTGACCATTTCCCGCTTTGTCAACAGAAGTTTAAAATTAGTACACAAATTAAACTACCTTCAGGGCCTGGAGGAAAGGTTAGTTAGATTTAAGATGCATTTTAGTGTGCCATATGGAAAAAACCAAAACACAGGTACATGCTCAGATAGTAGCGACATGCAGCCCGAGAGACAGACAGGTACAAAACACACTCATTCCCCCACACTTGATAAATGCATCAAATTGACCAGCAGCACAGCCAGCCGCAACCCCGCACACAGGGTGAGCCGAGAGGGTGACTTATTGCAAGTCTTCACACAGGTGATTTCTGCAGATGAGAACATTCATTGCCACAAGGAAGGCAGCATAGGTAAAAGACAGACAGCTTACCCCTCTGAGCTGCTGGACGCCACCAAATATCCTCATCACTCCATCAATCTCCTGCTCCAGCCTCCTGGCCCAGTACTGCATACTGCAAGAGACAGAGAGACAGAGAGGAAGGGAAAGGGAGAGAAAGAAAGAGAGAAAGAGTCAGAGCCCTGACACTTAGTAGATAAGCAAAGTGATTGAAGGGAGAGGGAGGAAATCAGTGCCCTCAGCTAAGTTAACTGCTCTTTTTCTGCAGCATCGGGTGCAGGCAGAATACCAAGCACATGAAGCTTTGAGAATTATGGCTGGGGCAGGTTAAAACTTCACAACTTCAAAATTTATGCAGAAGACACCACAGAGAGGAAAGGGAGGGAAAAGGTACAACAAAAATTGCAAGGCAGGGTTTTTTTCCTCCTTATATAAACAGTTGCAGTAGATAATTATTTAAGCCCAGAGTGATTAACAAGGTCAAAGCATTGTGGCATACAGAAAACAGCTTACTGCTTCAGCAGGGCATTGTGGCAGAGAGCAAACACAGGGCCAAGGTAGAACCAGAGGTATCTGGTCCTACTGCGGCAATGGATTATTGCTGTGGCACAGACACCCGGGCAGAGCCAGGAGCCAGCACTGCGCACTGAGTGCCCAAGGGCTCAGCTGCTTTCCACCTTCAGCTAAGCCCAGCCTGAACAGGGAACAGATTCTGCCAGGTCCACCATGGGCAGAGCTGCCTCCTGGGGCAGCAGAAAGGGCCAGGAGCTGCCTGGCATCTCCTTCATCCTGAGCCCTGGACAGCAAGGGACCTGCCTGCGAGTCCTTCTAACAGGCACAACACCCTCTGGTACACTCAGCCACATGGATTTCTACTTAGAGCAATAACACCAAGTTAAAAACAATGACCAAAAAAGCCCTTCTAAATCCACAGAACTTGATAGCTCCCCTCCTTTTAATGAGATTTCCTGACTCCAGCCACTGGTCACGCAAATGTCAAATCTCCCATGTGACCTGGAAATGCAACACTCAATTGCCTCTGCACCACTGGGCACTGCCATCAGTGCTTTTTCCCACAGCAACATCCATCTCTCAACACCACACCAAAGAAAGGAATAGAGGTAAGGCAGCAGCATGGCAAAGCGATGGTGAGAGGGAGCAGACCAGCTTGGGGGTTTTGCATTTTTGATTAGGTTCACTAAGCAATTTCATTCTTCATGCAGAGACATTCCCCAGGCAGCACACACATGATCCCCCACCACCTGCAAAGCCACAAAAGAGGTTTTTCTGGAGGTTAAGGGATCACGACACTTGACTAAGAAGCAAGGCCACTGAGGACTCTGAATTATACAGCACAGCCAAAGAGCTGGGCAGAGGCACCAAAGCAGAAAGGTGCCCGAGATGACTGGCAGAACAGAGCTGAAGCATTGCTTGAGGGATGGGGGGACGAACAGAGAGAGGGAGGGACTAGCAGACAGACACGTGTTACTCAGACAAAATTCATGCCAGTTAATAACATACAAGGCTGTGGATGAAAACAAGATTTAACTGTGCATGCCCAATCTTCCCAGTTTTCCAGCACAACTTATGCTATTCCCCACATTCCTGCAAAGACAACGCTGTTTCTTCTCCCCTGGGAGCCCAGCTGGGGAGGAGGGGAAATCCAGGGAAGAAGATGGGCGAGGACCACCTGCAAAGCCACCTTTCTACTAAAGGAGGGAAAGCAAAGCCTTCACCAAAAATTATTTTTACGTAAGTCCTTCATTTAAAAAAAATTGCCTTGAAACATCAAAACTGATTTTTTTTTCCCCTCCTCCAGTTTGTCCAGTGAAGTGAAAAAAATCAATTATATGCTCATACACAGCCACAGGTCTGAGAAAACCCACTGAGGACATACGGCGCTGACACCTTTCCTTAACTTCTAGCTCTGTGCAAGATCCTCGATTTCAGTGACACCTGCCTGTGTCAGCTACCCTCCAGGAACACCTACACCTCCAAAGCAAGGGAAAATTACCATTCATCTTGAGCCATATCCATCAACGTGAACAACTGCCCATATCCGCATAAACGTCACATATGGCCAAGCCTTCAGAAAGGATTAGTTATAGAGGAAGACAGACAGAAGCATCAGTATTACTCTGTTGGTATATGCAAAAGAAACACTGAGTGCTCTGTTGGGCTGGGATTTAAAATTAATTTAAATTCAGTCAGCAGATTTGTTTAAAAAACTTAAAAATTATTCCACCCCCTGCCTCCGCCCCACGAAGTACTACTATTTTAGGGAAAAGCCACTGGATTTTTCATTCATGAGAAAGAGTGCAGTTCCCCTTAATTCTGCAGCCTTATCATACCTGGTGCTCAACCTTACAGACCAGTAGTTTCCTAAAAAGTCCAGCTCAGCCTTGTAGTACAAGCTTTTGATACCACTACTAAAAAAATTGTATTATGCTATCGAAAAAGGCAGGAGGGGATTTCTGCATAGCCATCACCCCATTTCTGGATTAAAAAACTTCACAGCAGAAGCGGCTTCTTTTTTCACAAACTTTTGTAAGTGGTAGCAAAAAAAAAAAATCTTTCTTCCAACTAGCACATCTTTTACCCACTCCACAGCACTGGCAAAAGCACTTGTGTGATTCTGACCCATTACCATGTCCCTCTAGCCCTGGCAACGTCCATGACCAGAAGTCTTCAGAGTGGGCCACATCCCAGAATTTGGAGGTTTCACCTCACTTGCTGTATGCTGGGTGGAAAGCTGCCATTAAAAAAAAAATACATAAACCCCATTATTACTCTCTCTCAGCTGACCTTCTGCCTCTTGTTTCTCTTCCATGGACAACCATAGCAAGGATGAAGAGGGTAAAGAAAGTGATAGCCTATTACGAGCATGAAGGTTTCTCTTTGAAGCGTGTCTCTATGGAAGCTGTAAGCAGTAAGACGTGACAGTCATTGCATTCCTGGCCCATTACTAGACTCCTCAGGTGGTGTTACAGGGCTTGAGGAGCAATAACTCCTCAAAACACATGGCCTAGAGTGTCCTACTGCTCTTGTGAAATGGCACTTACAAATAAAGCATAAAGAAACCAGCTGATGCACTGACTGGGAAGCCACTAGCATGGATGTAATACTGCTCATAGAAAGCCACCAGCTCCCTTTATGAGCCATGTACCACTTTAGTGTCCTCTGTAGCGATGTAACATGGGCAGGAGAAAACCTTTGAGCTCAAGTATTTGTGAGTGCACTCACTAGCTCTGTGCCTACAGGATGCACATGCAAGGAGCCTGGCAGCCCCACCATCCCATCCCCCCTTTAGCAGGAACATGCACAGCACATCCCAGTGATCTCCACCATCTCAGCTGGCTCTGCTTTGGCTGGGAAGTCTCCATAGGACTCTTTCAACCTAACAGCTCTACAACTACTGCACACACAAGCATGACCACATTGAGGATATACATTGAAAGGCTCTTGCATTGAAAAAAAAAAATGGGCTTCTTTCCTCTGTATATTTTACAGCCTCCTGTGCAACGATTAACGAAGGACATAAGTGATTTTTGAAAACACAATGCCATTTATCACTGTTTCCCCAAAGAAAACTACACACAAACATGACCACATTGAGGATATAAATTGAAAGTCTCTTGAATGGAAAAAAAAAAATGGGCTTCTTTCCTCTGTATATTTTACAGCCTCCTGTGCAACGATTAACGAAGGACATAAGTGATTTTTGAAAACACAATGCCATTTATCACTGTTTCCCCAAAGAAAACTACAAAAAAACCTAACTGATTTCATAATTTGCATATTCAGTTTTTCTTAAAGATGAGATAAAACAGGCTTACAAAAAAGCAACAGAGCTTCAAATATATTTACTGTGACAAGCGGCACATCAGGAGGTAAATTACTGCTGCTGCAGTTGGGGCCAGG
>NW_010388211.1:7053-18728 GCF_000710305.1 Buceros rhinoceros silvestris | reverse complement strand
TCCGGCTCGGTGGCCTCCTGTGCCCTGCCACCGGTCACAGCAACCCTTACTTCAGGTTACTTTCATGCTCTTGGTGAACCAAGCAGCTGCAGAGGCTCCTGTGCACATCCATGTTGGTTTGTGAGGCTGCACCACCACTCCAGCTGTGTCACTTCAGAAGAAAATGAAGCCTGAAAAGACAGGAGACAGGCTGTCCTCAGCCCACATCCTCACAGGCTTGTGTGCGCAATGGATGACAGCCAGGAGAACTGGTCTCCTGTGCAGAAGCTGAAGACGTTCACAGACAAGCCATCAGTGCAAGCCACGCACTGACAGCCAGCGGCCAGCACCACGAGGACGTACTACCACAGCTCAGCCCAGGGTCCCTCTGCCCCTTGGTGGCTCAGTGTACATGGGGCAGACCCTTCCCAGGCTGCAGTCACACCTCTTTGTGTCTAACTGAGGGGCAGGTAAGGCAGTTACACAAACTGCTAATGAATATAACCTCATTGCAAGCTGCCTCTCACCAAGGCACAGGAAAAGGAGAAGTGAGAGGGAAGAAAATTAGTAAATTAGTTTTCTGCTTGAGGGCACTTTTTTTTCTTAAAACAGCCTTAGCAGAGTGGCTTGTTTGGCTGTGAGCAAGAGAGGGTGTTACAAAGTTAGACTGGGTCCTTTTCTGTTGCTGCCTTCCTGGCTCAAAAACTGTAAGAGAAGGATTCACACAAACATGAAAGGGCAAGAGGAAAAAGTACTTGCTAAGCAGATACACTGTCCGAAAGCTTATTGGGCTCTACACAGAGAGTGTTCTGTACGAGTGTCTACGCTTCACGCAGTATGTTCAGCCAAGAACGCTTCACTCTGATTCATATGCTTTGGTTCAGTGCCCAAATATTGCTATTTAATAAGGTTATTAATTACTGTGTTGTCTAATTTTTGCTGTGCAGGAACTTCTTATAATTGGCTTATTTCTTCAAGATGCTTAATCCTTTAACTATAATAGCGTGTGTCAGTGCGCACACGTGCATGTGTATGTGCACACCCATGCTCCCTCCAAGCTTTCTTAATTTCTTACATACCTAAGCTGTAAAACCCCACCTGAGCCAGTATTTACCCAAAGAAAAACTAGTTGCCTTTTTTTTTTCCTGCAGATACAACTTCCAGACAATACCTGTTCCCTTCGAAATAACCAAACAGCTTCCATGCTTCCAGGCATTATCAAGCCTCCCACACTGTCATTTTCTGACTCCTTTTTCATTTAAAGTCTGTTTATATAAAGGAGTGGTGGGAAAAATTTGCCTGCTAGACTAGTCTTCTCTTAATATTTGTCAATACGTTATTCACTCCTACCATATGGTTCCCCCTATAATAAGAATGCATCTTTGACATTATTACGGGAGGGAAGAAAGGGACAAATTAATATTAAAACTGTATCCCAAGGAAGATCTTTAACAAACGTGAAGGGGAGAGATAGTGGGATTGTGTGTTCTACATCCAGCTCTACCACCAAATTACTTCGTTGTCCTCAATTCAAACACTAACTTTCTGTGCCTGTTTCTCTGTTCTATCTTTTCACGGCTTCATCTTAGTGTTTTGCAGCAGGGTATATCTTAAAACAAACAAACAAACAAACCACAAAACAAGTGTCAAACCCCCATCAGATCCATCCTGATCCCAGTTTGATCCCCCAACAAGTACTACAACACCATAAGAAAGATAACTGGGAAGTTTTCTCATTCTGCAGGGTAGATAGAGATGGGTGAAAAGTGAGGGGAAGATAGCATGACAATTATACAGAAACTTTGTGTTTCATTAACAGTTCTCGAGCACAAATATTCTTTCAGGTACCTGTAGGAAAACCGACAATCACCATCAACTTTGCCACCAATGACACTTAGGGCAATAGGAAAATTGTTCCTTAAATATGATTTCTCTATTGGAAAAAGAGAAGCATTAACCATTTAAGGTCTAACTCCACCTAGAAACAGAACAGCATTAGATGCTCAGTCACAGACACGCGGGGTTGCAGGGGCTTCGGGAATTCCTCTGCCACCATTACTTGCACTAGGACATCTAAACACCTGAACCCTCTGCATGAAGCATTGTCTAATCTCTTCTTCACCACGGAAGGTGAACACAGATACTCACAGTGCCATTCTCCAGCCCCATTTTTCACCATGTGGTGTGAAAGTTCCCTTCTTATCCACCCTAAATCTCACTTCCCTCTTCCCATTTATCTTGCCCACTGCAGACACTGAAAAATCCTTATGACAAGCCCCTAAGAACTGGAAGATCATTATTGTGTTGCATCCTTTGCCCTTTGATTCTTTATTTTCCTACTCCAAACTCAGGTTTTTTTCCAGTTTTCCCTCTTTTGCACTGTTATCTAAATGTTTCATCCTCTTTGTTGCCCTGCTCTGGATTCAGTGCAATTTACCCACAACTCCAACAGCTCATGCCAAAAAGTGAGATGAGGTACTTGAACAGAAGCCAAAGCCAGTGCTCTACGAGAGGAAAACATCACGTCCCCAGGTCTTGTCCAAGAAACCACTGTACACTGCAGAACACACGTGCTCTTCTGCTGTGACAGCACTTCACTGACTCACAATTTGTGATCCATGATAATTCAAGATCTTTTCTGCCACACTGCTGCCCAGACAGATACTCTTTACTCTGTATTTGTACATTTGATTTCTCTCTCTTAAGTGCAGCTCTTTGCATTTTTTTCACTGAATTTCATTTTGCCGATACCTGGCTCACTGTTCAGTTTTTCTAGATCATTTTGAATTCTGGTAATGCCTTCCAAAGGACATCCAACCCCTCCTAGCTCAGTGTCGCCTGCAAATTTTATAAGCATATTTCCCATTCCATTGCTTAAGTTATTAATGAAAGTATTGAATAAAAGAAGGTCCAGGGCAGATCCCTGCAGGACCCCACTTGAAATGTGCTCCCAGTATGACAAAGAGCCACGATAACTCTTCTTTGAGAGCTTTATGTCCAACCTAAATATCCTGAATTTCAAACTTCACAAAAAGCTGATTGGAATATTTGATAGGCAAAAGGATCTGGAGGCCAAAGGATAATTCAGTGAATAATTTAAAGCCTAAGAGTAGGTTTGAGGAAAATCCCAATCTGTTGGTGGATAATTTGCCAACAGAAAGAGAAAGAAGTCACTGAATGTGTTTGCTGGTACATTTGCCCAGCAATGCTGCGAAAGGCCCCCACGCAGGCACTGCAGAGTTCAGGAGCGTGCACGCGCCTCCCGTTGATACTGCAACGAAAAGAACAAATGGCAAAGCAACAACAGTAAACACCTTCTGCAGACCGTACGGCAGACGAGAGCGCTTTCCCAAAAGGCGCTTCCAGCCATAAATGCTATCACTGAGTTCCGCCCTTCCTTATCAGCCTAGAGTTCATCTTCAGGCCATCACTCAGTGATGCAGCCGTCCTGTGAAGGACACTTGGAGATTGTGTGTGTTACTCAGCACACCCTCTGTATGAGGATCCCCAAATACACTGAAAACGTGCAAGAATTAAACCCCTCAGGCTTAAGGGGTGCAGCTGATCTCAGCACTTTGCCACCAACTCATATTTCTGTAAGTGGAAGCAGAGCTGAGCACCTCGAGACGGTATACTAGTTTGGTATTTTCACCTAGGAGACAGAACAAGTTCAGCAAGAAGTCCTCTGCCATACAGGGGGTCTAACCAAGCCACTACCAACTGTATAAGCAAAACTGATTTATTCCTGTTGTAAGGCAACCAAATTCAGTTATTTAGGTTACGTCTGGAGATACAGATCGACTTGTTCCTGCTGCTGTGGGGATGGTCCTGCAAATGCGAGCTTTAATGGGTGGCTCACATAATTAGACCTCTCGTGAAGGCGGCACATGCACCAGCACACAAGTCCAGGACTAGAACACAAGGAAATTAAGCCAAAGGCAACGGCTACCGTTATTGGAGCTGTACTGGTGATACCAGCAGCATGCTACCCAAAAAAATGAACTGTTTTGTTTGGAGCCAAAGCTAACTTAATGCCTTAAACTCCCTGCTTTTTTGAAGGCTATGCTCCTGTTTTACATCTTGAAACTAGATTTCAGTGGCACGCTAGCTGATGCGCATCGAGAGCGAGGGAAGCCCGTGAGTTCCACCATCTCTGCACTCATTGCACAGGATTAGAACCAGGCTCCTGATCTCAAAGCCTGTCACAAATGTGGACTTGAAACACAATGAATTAATAAATAAGTGAATAGATGTCAGTTTTATGACGCACACTACCTGCATAAATTTCACCCAGTGCAGTTGCTTGTCATTTTCTGCACCCCTTGAGACCTCAATGGCTGATACCTCTTGCACGTTGCTTTGCAACCTATTATACAGATAAAGTTTTATGATAAAACCTTCCTCCTTGCCGACGACTCCTGCTTTACAGATGCAATCTGAGTGGAGGCTACAGAGATCCCATCCCCCACGGCAAAGATAAGGTTACAGAGGGTAGGTCTCAGTAAGGATTTTGCAAGCAGCATGAATTATTAAAGTCCTTTATGATATAATGACAGACATATCAGGTTTTTTGTTTATTCTTTGTATAATTCATGACTCTCTTGGGAGCTAGACAGAAGTAGGATAGCTTGTTGCATCTTCTTGTTCATTCCAGTAAATCCTCATCACCAGATGGAAGACTGAACCACCCCAAAGACAAAATTGCTGCACCTTACAGAATCTGCACTCTCTGCTGGAGATGGGAGAGCTTCTTTCACAGCCTGGCAAAATAGAAAAGCTGTCGCTTGAGTACATCAGGCTAGAAGATGACAGCTTAGGTATTGTTTCTGTATCATGCCACCAGAACACTGTCATCTAAAGCATATGCAAATGGCTTTGTGATTAGATGCTACAAGTTTCTCCATGCTCCTGTATCATTGCTGAGCAACAGCAGGACTATCCAAGATGATGCAGGCTTCTGTAAGACTTCAGCACAATTCACAGCCACCACCTCCTGGCTATGAAAATAGTAAGACACTGGACAAAGCAAAACAGACAAAACTTGGGTAATTTGTGTAAAGAGTCTGGTCAAGATATGGGGCAAAGCACAGTAAAGGAGTGCTGAGTCCTAATGGCTGGAATGGAGTTTTGAATACATACAGCGCAGTCATCTCTCACTTCTCTGTTTAAAGGGAGAGATGTTATGCCAGAGTGGCAATCAGGAAGTAAAGGATTGGCTAGAATCCCCAACAAGAGCGAGCTTCCTAAAATGCTCTTGCTCATGCAAGGTATTCCACCCAACAATGCTCGTACTGCCAGAACTGTCATGCTACTGTGGAGAGTTGCAGCAAAGCACAAACATGGCCAAGCTGAAAATGGCACACTGGGTAACTCTGAGCAGCCACAGGGCAGTGGGGGACTGCGTTCAGCACCCTCCCTTCCCATGGTATATTTCAGCTGATTAGGAC
Organism: Buceros rhinoceros silvestris; assembly: GCF_000710305.1. Lineage (NCBI taxonomy): Eukaryota > Metazoa > Chordata > Aves > Bucerotiformes > Bucerotidae > Buceros > Buceros rhinoceros. The sequence continues at coordinate 13,302 of NW_010388211.1, read as the reverse complement.
CAGGCTAAGCCCACAACAACTGATCTGATCACTAAGACACAAACCACGTTAAGGAGTCTGATGGGGGACTACTGACTAGTCAGACCTCTGCTGAATTTGTGTCTACAACTTCTCTGCTTGCAAAGAAAAGATACCATTAACCTCTGCCACAAAGACCTCCTGCCACAAGAGCTATTTAAGGACACCCATTGCCATTATTCTTCAGCCTCTCACCATGTCCATACAAATCCCCTGGTGTTTGCGGAGTAGCCTCTCACAGCATCACACGGAACATTCTTCAGGGGCTTTTGGGGTGTCACTGTCACTAGATGTCCATCTAGTTAAATCCCCCATCTTAACCTCTCCCTATCATTCCCCTGGCTCTCAAGAGAACACTGTAATCATTGTTATTATAGAGCACTTAGTGATGCTCACTCATTGCATCTCTTGCCAGCCAGCCACCAAGAATCCTGTCATTTCATATGCAGTCGCCTTCATTGGTAGAAGCTCTTCATTGTATTAGTCCCTTTCAGCAATGAAAGAAAAAAGGGTGGGGGTGGAAAGCATTGAAAAAATAATAGTTTACTGCATTTTATGCCATTACCTCACTACTTTGCAATACACATCTAAAAGCTGTCTGCAAGACGTCTCCTGTTGTAAGGTGGCTTCCAGACATGCTCCAAAACAGGGATAGTGGAAACATAAAGCCCCGGTCGGTTTTGTCCCAGTGCTGCTGCATCACGCACAGCACTACAGCAACAGGGATGAAACTGTCAGCTTTCACAGGTCACCTACTCTCTCCTCCTCTTCATCCAGCTGGGACAAACACTGCTCCCTCCACAGGGAAAAAACATATACATCCGACCTGTCCTTTGAAAAAGATACAAGCCTACTGAAATGGAATTGACTGAACCACACTGGAAATAATTAAAAGGTACTACAGGATTTGCCACACCTGCTTGGATGCTGGTCTGCCAGGCTCAGTTTCCCCATCTCCAGCTGCAGCGAGCTTTTCACACCAGAAAGGATGAACCTCCTCTCCGTCCTGTGGAAGGAGAATGATGTGCAGGAGTACCTTAGGAGTTCCTCCCACCGCAAGAAAATGCCACTCTGCAACAAGCTGTCTTCCCTTTCACACAGGAAGGGTCACTAGGAACCTCTACTGGAGCCTTAGTACAGATGCGTCCCTTTCCTTACTAGATGCCTGTGAACCAGCAGTGCACCCACAGCCTTGCTTCACAACTGCCATGGTTACCGTCCACATTCCCTCACCACTGCATTATGGCAGTTAAAGCACAGATAGCACGACAGCCCATCAAATATCAGTTTGAAGGGACTGATCAATGTTAAATTGTCAAATCCTCCTAATATGTCTGACAAAAATATTTTCTGGGTTTTTTTAGGAGGGGACAATGAAGCTACAAAGGTGAAGTAGTAGTCTCAAACCCAGCCAGACTTTTGGGAGACGAGTCAGAACTGCCACTCAGCCTCCTGAGGCTTTGTGTGTGCTCTGTGAGGACAGCACTCAAGCACCAATGCAGGCAACTCTCACACCTATGGATACCCCAGCACAGGTCCCCTCCCAGCCCTCACACACAATATGCTCACATGTAACTGAAATCTAAGATTACAAGATAATTCTCTTTTCTGCTTTTCTAAATGATTATTGACATTAAAACCAAAAAACATCTGACATCCAAAACCTCTCTGAAGATAATGCCTTGGACTCTTTTCTGTAAGGGAGAAAAATCCCAGTCTAATGAGGTCCTCTCAATGGGGCCCATGACATCACCAGCCCCTTTCTATTTAGAATAATGACTTCTGCCACATGCGAAGAGATTTGAAATTACCTGTGAAATATATTTCCCTAGGCACGGGCTCAAGGAGCATGTAAATTACCCAGCTTAATGGCCTCTAGAATTTCCCTGAGACACACACAGGGAGTGGGAAATGTTCAGATGGTATCTCAGATACTGTCTGTGGGGATAGGGGATAAATCTCTGAGGGGTGGTCAGGAGCCCTGCAGTTCCCCCAGTAACCAGTCCCACTGCTGAGCACTTACCACAAGGAGGCAATGAGCACAAGAGATCCAGTTTTAAATGAGTGCATCATCAGCACAAAAACGTAATTTGAAAGAGAGCACTTCTTGGGAAAGATGCCTGGCCATAATTTCCATGGCACAAGCCACCAACGTTGGGCTTATGCAGCAGAGGGCACCCATTTAATTTGCAAAAGCCTAGTGCTGAGCACATTAAGTACTCAGTATCAAGCCCTCCCACCCTCCTCCGCCTACCTGTACAGAGAACACCACTGTCCAAGCTTTGATGACCAGGCATTTGCCAGAGGACAGTGTCCTTCCGAGAAGCTTGTCATCCACAAGGATGGTTCCCACTCTCCCAACACCAAAGAAAGGGACAGATACTGTCCTTGGAGTCCAAATCCTCCTGGCCACATTTCTGTTCCTGCAGTTCAATCTGATGCCTTGTTAGTACATAGCAGAAAAAACATTTATCCTCCAGTGAAGAGCACGGATTCATTCAGAGGAACAGAGGAGGAGGAATTGCGTGATCTGGGTTGCATTTCCTGCTCAACTACTGACATACTGGAGTCTCTAAAACCTTGGTTTCATCAGCAAAACGAGCAACAGGGAAGTGCAAGTGCTATTATAAAGCGCATGTAGGGGGGGGAAAAAAAAAAAAGGAGTGGAAGATGGAGAACAAGACAAAAAGTTCATTCAGCAATGGGAAGGGGGGACAATCCCAAGGGCACCATGAAAGAATTACTTGTCTCCCCAGGGGACAAGCCTGAGTCACACAAGCTTTGCTCCTGATGCTAGCGAAGACTGACAGGTTGGTCACCTTTTAACACACAGTGGCTAAAAAGTAGGCCAGAAGATCAATCGAGGATAAGAGAACACCTGGAAGATAGGCCTGGCAATGGAAATACGCACCAAATTCCTCAGTGTAAATCTCCTCAAAGCAAAGGTGTAAGACAAGGCCTTTGCTGAGACTCCTCCAAGGTGAGAATATGCCCTCGTTCTCAGCCACAAGCATCTTGCTAACCCACATACTGCCAGAAGCTGTGGTATCACAGCACAATTAACACAGGAGAAATTTTAACACCCATTTCCAAGCCAATTTCCCCACTCATAAGCATGGCACCAAGGGCTGAAGTCTGGCTGGACTCCTCACAGGTCAAGATTAACTATATGTTACTCTACTATTCAGAAACAGTTAAAAGATGAATAGTAAACCTGAACACCGTAGCATTAGAAAAAGAGAAGAAATGACATTGTAATAAATATTGTAGCCAAGTCAAATGAGGAAGCAAGGTTAATTTCATGTACCAAGTTAGACAAAAATACTATATATTTGGAATAGTCCTTGCTTTGGTCACAGGATCTGGACTTCAGTGCAATGAACTTCACAAACTTCACATTTCAACTAACTGCAGTTCACCCAGTACTGCAGGTTGGCTGCTCTGGTGTGGGTAGCAACAGTGCTTTCACCACCAATTCCACCCAGCCCTGAAACACCAGATTTTGTGCATGAATCTCTCATCCAACAACACTGGATGTAGAAAGCAGAGAAACTTGCAAGTACACACATTACTTGTGGCCCCAGTATGGGCCTCAGGTAATGCTACAGCTGAAGCATCTCACCCACAGCCCATAGCAGGTCCCTTTTCAGCTCACCACCACCACACCATCATCATTCTGATATTCCTCTGTAAGAAGGACAGGTAACATTTACTAGACTTTTCATTTCCAGAGCTCCTCTGCTTCCTCTGGAATAAACTTTGCATAAAAGAACCTTCATGTTATCTTGTGGGATCTAATAATATCTGAAATGGCACAAACACAGCAATAAGTAGATTGCACTAGATGAATGAAAGTCAACTATTACTGAAGGTACCTTAAAAACACCACAGCTTTTTTTTCTGGCAAGTGGCAAACCTGCTGTTCCACCAGGCAGCTGTGACTCCAGAGAACAGGGTGGGGATGGCAGCCACTTCCCAGTGAGAAGGCAGCCATGTGCTCAGTTGCTTAAGAGTCACCAAAGAAGTGACATTTATTAAGTGGCCCTTATAAAATAAAAAAAGGCTGCTTTCAGCACACAATCACAACTGTAAAGTGCACAAACCAGGAATGCTTTCAGCACAAGGCTCCACTTGGAGTGGTGTCAAGAGAAGAAAGGCAGCAAAAGAAGATTCCCACACACCGGTGTTGCCACAGGCAATGCTCCCCACAGAGCACCAGCCTGGGGATGCCATCAGCCTCACCTCCAGCTTGGTGACGCTCTGTCTGCTCGAGCAAACACAGCAGGGCTGTCAGGACAGGGCTGTAAGAGGGGGAAAGGAACGAGCTAGCTCAGCAGCCACAACGGTGAAGTGAGACCTTATGCCCAGATGGAGCTATCAGAGCCCTTTCACACCTTGCTGCCCCATCCTCATGTCTGGGTAGGGAGCACATAGAAGAGGGGGAAGGTGTGGGTGTGAGGTTCACCTGTGGAAGGAGCCACTCCCCACAAAGCAGAGCCTCAGCCAGTAGCAGGCAGGAGGAGACAGAGAGAGCTGGTTAGATTTTTCTCTAAAGACTAGATCAAAACAAATAAACACGGTGAGGAGCAAGTGACACAGAAGGGTTCAATTTAGCCTTAAGATGATGGGTAAAAAGGCGTTATTGATGTCAGAAATGCCAACATGACATTTTTGTTGCTGGGTCAAACAGGCAGGCAGGTGCTAAATGGGGTTATTTAGAAACTGGGACCAAAGCACGAGCAGATAGCAGATGTGTTAGATGCATTTCTTTTCTCCATCTCACAATAAAAACCACATTGGAAACAACCAAAACCACCATCATATTTAAAAGTCAAAAGATAAAGGCACAGTCCCACAGCATTGTTATAGCAGGGATGAATTTGTCCCAGCACCTCGAATATTTTGGCTTTTTTACATTTCTCAGCTGTTAAACCTAACACAGCTGTAGCAGAGTACAGCATGCAAAACTGACAACAGCAAAGTCTTCTGCATCATGACAAACCCCACGTCAGGGAGAATGGCTCGACCATGAGCAGTCCCACAGCATGCAGCCAAGGAGGGGCTTGAAAGCATCCCTGCCTGTGCACAGAGAAGGTCCCTTCTAGGCTGATGCTCTTTTGGTCTGTGCTCTTGGAAATGTTGTCATTCTGTGGGAGGCAAAATAATGTCATCAGTTTTGTCACTCATCAACAATTATTAAGACTTACCAGCAAACAAAACCAGAATAAATAAAAACTAAGAGCTGCATGGAAGAGAAAACATTGATTTTTTTTTTTTCATACTCATATAATCTTCCCAAAGCAGGCAGGGGAGGAGGGGAAAGCACGAAGCTGCCACGCATGCCTAGTTCACTGTCCTGAAACCCTTTTCAGCTTGCAGGTCTTGAATAATTAAATGCTGTTGCTTCCACCTTTTCTTCCCCTGGTATGCATGACACACTGCTGCAGAAGGTTTACTTTTACCCGGGCAATGAGCATCCCTCCCCCTCCAGAGGTCCTGGAAACCCATGAGTCCACGCAATACATTCCTCCTCGCCACTGATCACAAGAATGTGACACCACAGCGAACACTTAGTAGAGACCTCTAATTTATAAGACTACCTCAAATAGGAGGAAATGGTACTTGGGCTCCTCCTGGGTCTACTGAGTTTGTTATGGAGCAATAAAAAGACGTTCAACCGCTCACAGCCCAGAATCTGACTCAATCTTCAACACTTGATAAAGTTGAATATTAGGTGCTTCGCTTGGCTTAAGTCTGTCTCTATTTCGGTGTCCATGTTATAGCTGCCAAAAATCTGACTGTGAAACCCACCATACGTTAGAAATGCAAACAAAGTACTGCATTGATGACCCTCCCCACGCTGTAAAGAAAGTGTTCATTGGCCACGATAAAGATATATTATTATATGAGAATATCTTTGATTCAACAGAAATTAAATCTGTGAGAGTTTTATACATTTTCGAAGTACAAGTGGCTTATACAAGGTCAGCTCTGAAAAATATTTTGAAATGCACCCCTTGTTTTGTTTTGCTATTTAGAGAATGAATGTGAACTTGGACTTCAGATACATGATTCTTCTGGACTGAAGAATATTGAGTGCCCACCGAAGAAGAAACAGAGCCTGACAGCACACCAGACTGGCAGCTTCTGACAAGAGAAAAGTTTCAGGATCCAGCTCTGTTACGAGCTGAAAGCCATTAGTATTTATAAGGAGAATCATATCCTCATTTG
>NW_010388211.1:391-6933 GCF_000710305.1 Buceros rhinoceros silvestris | reverse complement strand
CTTTCCCAATTCTTTCCACCAATTTAACAGTTTAAGGGGTAACTTTTTTTGTGCTTGGAAGGCCAAGAGGCTCAGAAGCCTGGAAGCATGGGGAGGCTCTATTTATCAACCGAACAGGTACACAGTGGCAGCTACGACACGAACCTCTACTGCGCCTGCTGCATCACTGATTTTTAGCTCTGAAATGGTGTTCCAGCAGGGCCCGAGCAAGCCAGCACACTGTTGTCAGGACTCAGACTCCTCCTGCCCTCCCTTTCCCCACCAGATAACACTGATTTAAGGCTCCTGTGGGCTACGCACCTTCCAGGTGATCCGCAGTAAACCCCTCTGCTCCACAGCCACATGCTCTGTGTGCTTGCAAGCCTTCCAGATGCTGAATGCCACTCAGAAAAGCCTGGCCAGCTCCACTTTGATCCTCTGTTTAGTGAAACTCAGGTAAGAAAACCTCACCAAAGCGAGCACATCCTTTGAACAAACGACCCTGCAAGTAACATTCCTAAAGATGGGAAGCTGCCAGTATTCTGTTTATGAGATTTTCACCCTTCTCTGTCCTTGTGTCTGTATTCCCCATTCTTCCTCCCGCCCTCCCCTGAAGTCTAAGTTGCCTTCTAACACTACACAGATTTCTGCTCCAATGCACAGCATGATCTAACTAATTCGCACTTCATTGCTCTGCACACCTCATCATTTGCACAAGGAAACAGCAGTCTCTCCCCTCCACTTGCTGTCTCTTTCTTCCTCCTCCTCCATCACCCACCTCCTCTACCTTCTCAGCAAAACTCTACTATGAAGCTACAGTGAAGAGACTCATGTTACCAGAACTCCATGGCTTTTACAGAATTTACTAGCATGCCGTGAAGCCTCATAAATAATTAAAGATGTACAACTTTTGTCAGGTAAATGAACGTGCCTTTTGTAATCCATCGCTCTGGGTTTTCTATCACAGTGATACACATACTCACTGTAGGCACAATCCATATTGATTAATGAATTCCCCGAGCGTCACTGTGGGACAGGGTAGCGGAACAGTTCTGGCACCAGCAGAACCCAAGGGAATCCAAAGCCTGCCCAGGGCTTCTGTGGATTCATAACAGAAACCCACTGCTGCAAAAGTAGCTCCAGCCTAGTCCACGGAAAGAGCAGCTCTATTCCCACCCTTCTTGGGCAACGAAAGAAGGATCAGGGTTGGGGGTAGGGTGGGGCAGGAGACTCATTAAAGATCTCCTTTTCATTGCAAGATCTTCAGGGATTTTTGACATAAATCAGAGCTAAAAATCAAGCTGCATGCTGTACTTCTTGGGTTTAACTCTACGCACTTTAGTGGTGCTACTGCACAAAGGCACTTGGCTCATTAGAGATATACAAACTCAATCTCTGTTTTGGCAACTGCGCCCAAGGCTTTATCATCATCAGAGCTATTGCACTAAGTGGTTTATAGCCCTATTTAGCACCCAATCTGATTGCTATCAGCAATTACCTCCTCTGGAGTTCACCAGGGGAGGAGGCCTGACCCTGGCTCTCCAGAAAGGCAGTCTCCTGTGGTCCTGGGAGAAGGTGTGCTGTACAACAGCTCCTGCACTGTCCCTACCAGACTGAGAAGCAGCTTCTGAGAAGGTGGCATGGGAGCCTAATCACAGGCAAGAATAACGACCTTGTGCAGAGTTAATGAGTAGATACAGAAACCACAGACCGTGCAGCCTCTGTCTGGCCTGACTGCCATTGAGATGCCTGTGTCTCCTGCCCTGCAGCCCTTTCACCTATCACAAGCCGATCAGGCTAAACATCCTGATCACTTGCATGCATCAGTCAATGGGAGAAATGCTTTGCTTTACAGCAGAAGAATTAATCCTTCAGTCTGGCTAAGCATCTTTTATTTCTGATAATATTTATCGCCAGAAAACATGGCTGAGACAGAATTGGAAGGGTCATCAGACAACTGCCAAAGTTATGAGGAAAATCCATGTGCATTCTCTAAAAGATGCAATGATACAGCCTAAAGAACACCATGCCAAGAGCTTGATGACACAAACCAACTCTCCAGTAACACCAGTTTGTACGACCCCAATCCACCCAGCCATAACAAGCCTGAAGATGAAGATTGATTACAGGAACAGCTCTAAAACAACGAAGTACTACCAACACCCCAGGGAGGAAAAAATAATTTGGTAACTAAACACATTTTGCTTTCAGGAGGCTCCTGAAAAAGTAAACATAAAAACATTCAGATTCTGCCCTTTCTTACTGAACATTTCACTTGAGTATTTTGCTTGCTGATTTTTTTTTTTCAACCCACTTGAGTATTTCATTGGCTGAAAAAAGCTTTGTACATGTGCACAAACCGTACTATTTGGACAATGTTACAGTGTGCAGATGCCCCAGCACTTAAGCCCTCAAGAGCCTTTCTGATGGCTTTTGAAGCCAAACACCAGGAAGCTCATTCAAGAATAAATTTTCAGGTTTCCACTTAAGACTCTGTGTAACCCCCTCAGCTTTGAAGGGGCTGTTGCACACGTGCATACAACGCACAAAGCTGCTTTACAATGAAGCTTCTGAACTATGCCTGTCCAACCCCAAGCCCATTTCTACCCTCAGGTCTACCTGCAGGAGCCTTATTGATTTCAGTGGGAACCCACACACTCTCCCAAGAGAATTTAAATTAACCATTTTTCAATGCATACAGTTGAAAAATGCAAGGTCCTGAAATGATAGTCTTGAAGGCGATCACTGCAGGCAGGGTATGGTGTTGAGGTGTCACAAGGACAGGCAAGAAAGAAGTAATGCCCTGCTCTGTGACGCCTGCCCATTCCCCACATGAGACCAGAGCAGGAAGGATTCAGGAACAGCAACAGGAACGGAGAAAAAAAATTTAAATGCCAAAGAAATATTGCAAATGGCTTTTAAAAAAAACACTCCTGGGGGCTGTTCTTTTACCTCTGGGCAGTTCAGGGTGCCTCTCTGCACACCCCATTGTGGATTCTGCCCCTGATGCACGGCCCACGCGGGACTGTTGGAGGGAAACTGGGTGTTTGAGCCTCCACTGAGTACCAGTTCTCACAGAGGCTGCTCAGCCCTGGCAGAGATGGAGTGACGTTATCTGTCAGTCACTCATCAGGGTACATTGCCCTCCCAGGGAGCTGTCTCCCTGCTCAGCCGAGTGTTAGCAGAAGACAAGCAGGGCCATCTCCTCACTTCTCTGTTCCTTCCCAGACAAGTTCCCTTCCCAAGCATCAAAACCATAATTGGAAGATATTTTCTGACTGCACAGCAGGTGGGCAATAGAACAAGAGAAGAGCTTCCTCTACATGGCATCCTGCAAATCCTAAAACATCCATTCCTAATAGAGTTATTTATTTCAAGCCCTGCTAGCCCAGATGTGCCATTACTACCAGCCTCATTAACCTCATCTGGGGTGAAATGACAAGTACAAATCAAAACCTGCTAACAGGAAATGATCAATTTGATAGAGGCAGCCTCCAGACCACGTTTCCAGTGGTGATGGGCACCTCTTAGACCTTATTGCTCTCAGCAGAAGCCTTCATTGCCCACTGACAGCACCACTGGTAACACCTCCAGCTTGCTGCCCGAAACTACTATCTGTATCTAACCAGTGCTAAAGCTCGTGTCAGACAGGCAGGACCGGACCCTGGTCTCATGCTGGTGCTTTCCCCTGCAGACATCCCTTTCTTCTCTGGCTGGCTGATCTGAGATGCCCTGCAGAGCAGCGAAGCAGCCAAGCCTCACCAGCGGACGTGCAGCAGTGCTGCGCACACCTGCTTCCTCACAAGGAGCGAATGGCTTGCCACCCTCTAGCAGATGGCAATTTTCTTTCAAGTCCAAGTAACAAAAAGCCATTCTGCAAAGTGAGGAGGGGGTTTGTTCGGCTCCCAGGCAGCGGCACTGGCAGTCACATTCTCCGGCACTTGCATGCACACAATCCCCTCTGACAGGAGGCACTGGCAGTACAGGTGCAGGACTCCCCTCATTGACCAGGCTTTCAATCATCTAGTACCAAATGTCTCAGAAATTCAAGCAGAGGTTGTTACTGTGCTGCCACAGGAATCCCTCTGCATATTATTTAAAAGATAAATTAACTGCAACCTACAGCCTTTCTTTCCACAGCCATTAATCCTGTTGACCACACGGATGCAAATACTTGTACGTGACCATTCCTAAAGGGAGCCTTGTCAGTCAGTGGCCATCACCTAACGCACCCGCCCCAATGGGTTTGTTCCAATCTGGGATTTTGCTTTTTAAATCTCAATGAGAAATTCCCCTTTGGACAACTGGCTGAGCCGAGCCTTCCTTAGCTCAGCATAAGATGATTAAAACCATGCTACCCGGGAGGAGAGAGATAATGTGGAACACCAGCGATTTATCAGGGACGGAACCAAGAATCAACACACGGAAGCACTGATGATAACACAATTGTATCAAAAAATTAAAACTAATTTAAAGAAAAAATACTCTTTATTTTCTTCCCCCCCCCCAGCCAAAAGATCGTAATTGTTCAATCTGCTGCCTGTCAGAATGAAACAGTTCTGGGGCTGCTTAAAAAAGCAGCCTCATCTTTGAGAGTCCGGTAGTGAAAGATGTCTTAAGTGATTTACAGATAAAACCTCCAAAGACAAACAAGGTTTCTAATCGATGCTCTGAATCATTCACAAAGGTGCTTTGTCCAAAGTAGGAGAAAATTGACTCGTAACAGGAAGAATTTAGCAGCCCATCTCATCAGCTCAACTCAGCTTCCAGCAGACAAACCTTCCAAAAAGATTTAAGTGATATCCAGCATCTATTAAAAAAAAGGGTGCAAACAGGCAACTGCTCAGAGGGGCAACAGGCAATTAAGGAGTGTGGTTCAAGCCTTGGTGCCAGCTACTGTTGCAGTCTTTACTCCCATTAAATAATTTCCCTCCGGAGAAACGATCTCGCAGCCCTAGGGCAGGGTTTGCAAGGCATTTCAGCCCACATGTGACAGCATTAACCTACTGCCCACCAGTTGTGCATCATCATCAAACATCCATTCGTGACTCTTCTCTTCTCTGGGTTCACAAAACAGGTCGTAAGCAGCACAACACAAGCAAGAAGATACCAGGTCAGGCTGAGGTCTTGCGTCCCTTCTGTGTCTCTCCTCTGCATGCAGCCAGAGAATGTTACTTCCCACCAGAGGCACGCACAGAATTAGTGGCCTTTTCAAGACCATTCCTTCATATTTGCAAGAAATTCTGAATCTTTGCCAGTGAGTTTGATCTTTACTCATCTTGCCTCTTTTAATACAGGATCAGGCCCACTGTGATAAGACCACAGATAAGAGAGCACAGAGCTAACAAAATCCATCTTAGCAAACCCCACCAAGGAATAAAACTGCTTTGGCTCAGGAGCTGGCACAGTTTATTAGAACAATATAGATAATAATCAGTCTGGGTGAGGGAAAGCCAATGCATTATTTACAAATTACACGCCTCTCAAGTATGTCTCTTCTGGTATACGAGCCTTCTTATAAAACTTTCTGCAGTTAGAAAGAAAATGCAGTTCTGACTTGCAAACTGGTTCCCACACAAGATTTATTCTATAATATGATTCTGAAAGCAACAACTTATAACCCCTGAAAGGATGCTGAAATATCAAAAACATCCTACCAACTTTATCTGTGCTTCAGCATGTACGTAATCCCCTTTATTGCTATAGGGATCTCATGGAAGAGAATTCATGCGAGAGCAACACTGGATCAGGCGGTAAGGCTGTGGTACTTGGATGAGAACTGGTACGTTCCCTTTCCTCGCCTCCCCTGTAGCGAGACATTTCTCAGGGTCTTATTCTGAAGAATTTCTGTATTTACATGACAGCAAGAAAAGAGAACCCATCGGCTTCCAAAGGTCGAAGATATTTAGAAATATGGAGACATGACGCAAAAGAATCCAGAAAGAATCTGTTCGAATGGGGGTTATTTTTGAATAAACAAAGAGTGCGAACAACTGAGCCTTCGGTGAAGGTAGATATTAACACCGTAAGCTACAGCTCCCCAAATAAACAAGACTGTCTCTTCTGCCGATAAGCCTTCTTTTCAGAGGCCTCACTACATGCCTGAAAAAACGTACATTGAGATCAAAGACGTTAATCTAAAAGGCTTTCAAAAAATACTTCCTATGACATATACATATATAATGATTTCTATTCTTAAGCAAATTGAAAATGACAAGAAAATTGTGACATCAAGCAGCGCACATCCACTGGGGCCGCACAAAGTTAAGGGCAACACTGCTATTATTAACTCTATGTCATTGAAATCTTTCCCCCACCTTCAGAAACGCAGACTGTAAGGACACAGTGTCAGCCTTTACTTTGAATCGTCTGGATTTTTTTTTTTTTTCGGTTTTGTGTCAACAAACCTCAGCATTTCATAACGGAGACGACAACCTCTTAAAATACATCTCGGCAAGATTTCCCTTGGCTGTGTGGAAGGGGACAGGGCTTCAGGTTATCATGGTACGCAAGAGAGCCAAATGTGTTCGCAAATATTCCCAAACATTAACTTCCAAAAAAAT
>NW_010388211.1:0-213 GCF_000710305.1 Buceros rhinoceros silvestris | reverse complement strand
TTTAAATAGATTACAGCCAATTTCTGCGGGTCCAGGGGGAGGGAAAAGCAGAACGGCCAGCTCGGATAGCCTGTGGAACTACCCGTCTGTTACTAGTTTATACTCAAACTCCGGTGGGCACGGCCGGTTGTGGGTACCATATTGTGTGCTTGAAACGAGGGGTGACCAAAAAAAATAAGTCCCTTTTCGCCATTCCCCCCTCTCGCCACATTA
>NW_010388210.1:0-8520 GCF_000710305.1 Buceros rhinoceros silvestris | reverse complement strand
TCAAGGTCAGTGCTCTTGGCAGACACCCAACTAACAAGGTGGAATTGAAGACTCTGCAGCTGCTTTCAGGCAGAGAAAGTAGAATCCTCCTCGCAGCGAGACGGAGGGGAGAAACCCCGCGAGCGAGAAAACTGCAGGAAAAAACCTCCCTGTACGGAACAGCCAGGAGTCCGGATATCTCACCCGATTTCAGACGAGACTCATGGCAGGAATAGTTCACAGTTTGTGATCCTCAGCAATTTCTGGGGGTGCAGGACCTCAGGTCTCGGGCCTAGTCGGGCCTGGTTGGGCCTGGTTGGGTCTGTACATCTGCCAGCAGATCCGTGGCAGTGCTCCTCCGTGAAGCCGTCTGGAGTCCAAGAGAGCGAGACACTCCCCGGTCTGCTGCTTTTAAAGGCTCCCGACGTAACGTTACGTTCACCTGACTCCCTTAACCAATTAAATGCGGAATTATTGTACTGCATGGAATAATTCCTGTTTGTCCATTTCCCAAAACAAGGAAGCTTCAGCTCAAACCAGGACAGCTTATTATTTTCAGATCCTGGACTTGAACAACTGAAAGGAAAGCAAAAGGGCTCTGATAGGAGATTTCTTCCATGCAAGCCCTGTGAAAGCAAATGGGATCCATGACTCCTACTACCAAAGAATCCCTGGCCACATACATCTGCTTCATCTGCAGTTAGATTAAAAGACAACTTCCTGCTTTTCTCTGCATCAAAAGCTTTAAAAAAAATTATTGTTGTAGTTGTTGTTACTTCTGAATTACGTTTATTTCAGTGTGTTTTGGATCGCACAATAGCTGAACCTGAGGGGACAGCTCAAATGAACTCAAATGCCCTGAAGGAAGTGTCACTGTTCAGATCTAGGGACACGGACCACCAATTTCCTTTAGCTTTTCAAGAATATGTTTCTGTTTCCAGCTTTTCTTGATTTTGATGAAGTCTGGAAAGATAATCTCTTGGGGGAACATGTTATTATTTCATGCTTTAGTGGAAAATTATACAGCACTGCATGTGGCAATTCATTTGTAATAATTAAAATGTCCATAATTAGACAGTTAAGAACACACAGACTCTTTCAGAATATGCAGGTACTGGCTGGATACTTTGATGGTTTATACATATACACCAAAAGCTTAAATGTAGAGATCTCAAAAAAAGAGAATTGACTATTTTCATTGTAAAACAGCTCCTATTAACATGGGATTAACAAATAGTGGATTGAGGGGAAAATAAACTGTTTAGGAAACTGCTGTAGGTGATGACAAAATCCAAGCTGTGAACATAACTGTACTGAATACGGGCAAGTCAATATGCACATTTGTGAGTTCATGAACTGGCTGAACACAAATGTCTGTAGGCGTTTCAGCATGTTTTGCCCTGGTTCATGTCTGAAACATGTCTGAGAATGAGTTCTTTGGTGAACCTGTCAAAGGTCATACTCATGACAGACACTCCTGTCTCATTTTGATGTACCTCTGCTTCTCTGCTCCTCAGAGGCACAGAGGGCAGCGTGGTGCTCACACTGCATTCTTCGAGTGTGTGGAGGAAAAACTGTGCTGGCTGCAGCAGGGAGAGAAGGCAGAGATGTGAGTGTTCGTTCTGCTAGAGTGGGGACACTGGATTTAGTCTCATCCAGAGAGCAAAATCGTTTTTGTGGTCTTAGTCGAGAAAGGGGTGATAGGTGCTGTCAGAAGCCACAATTCCATTGGTTTGGGAGGAACAGGAGGACACTGACACCCAATTAAAAAGACTAGACCCGAGCCTTTCTTTGAGTCCAGAGCAAAAAAATGCGGATAGCCTGGCTGGCCTTTCCTCATGCCAGCTTGTACTAGGGAAATTCTGCTATCAAGTGAGCTCCTTGAGGCATCTGGGATGACCCTGGTTTATATGGTTTCAGTGTATCCAGGCAGACAATGCAGCATTGTCTCAGAGTTTGAGTTGCAGTGTTGATAATCTGAGTGAGATGAACCAATGAAAATTTGACCTGCAACACTGACCTTTGCTGGAATAGCCTCTGCTTCTTGGAAAAATACACTTGTCTTAGCAGAGCCCTCTGCTGCTATAACCAGGATGCTCTGTATTTCTCTTTGTCAAATCTCTTGAATGAATGAGATTACTGTTGGGGAGTAACTTCCACTCAAAGAAGGTTCAAGCTGGGCAGCATCTAAGGCAGGTGGAAAGGAGAACTGCTTTTTAACATGTTAGGAGACAATTTTTTGGCTTCCAACACACCACTCCTTCAATGCTCCTGGGCTGCTGATACTTTACAGTGCCCTTCAACACTATGCCCATGTCTACCTGACAGAGTCTTGGGAGAAAGAGAAAAATGTCCATGAAATACACCATTGTCTCCTTCCTTCTAGAACAAACTTCTCATGATCTTCTCACCGGTGTTTGCTGTAAAACTGAATTTTCTCCCATCATATTAGATACTAGCCCAATGTGACCTTATAGGGTGATGACTGCATTTAAATGACAATGTCTTTCCTTTTGCAGGAACCCCAGCCTAACAGCACAGTGCCAAGCGGGAAGCAATATGATAGGGACTCCACACCGTTATCCAACCTTCTAATATCCCAACCTTCTGGTCCCAAGAAATATGTTCATCTGAACATTCCATGGAAGACGCTAGTGGTCCTGACCTGTGTCTCGTGTATATCCTGTGAGATCGGGTGCGAGCTCTGTGAGAGCCCTGGCCCACTGTTACAAAAAGGGGCCTAGATCTTTCAAACAGTACAAACTCTGTCACAGAGAGCTCCCTAATCAATGATGTTCAAATATTTTAGCAAAATATCCCTTTTTTACTGTTAAATACCAGCATGGAACAAAAAGACTCTAAATGCATTTTATCTGGTTTATTTGTGAGTATTTGACCCCTTTTCCTTAACTCCTGATTTCTGAAATAATACGGAAAGCAGCATTATTATCTCTTCTACTTAAATTCCTGTCTCTCTATATATCTCTGTATTTTAAAAAATTGCTCACTGGCTCTTCCAACTCATTAATTCTTTTCTCTAACCAGTCCCTTATGGAGGTAAAAGAAATGGCACAGCCCATCACACTTCTGAGAACTAGAGGGCTGAGTGCCTGTAGAGAGGACAGTCCCAGCACAAAGTCCAAGTGGGGACGCCTTGTGGGTGAGATTCTCTGCCTCGGCCTATGCTGAATGATACTGTTCTCCCCAGGTGTATTTTGTGTGGTTGCAATCGCGATTTTACTCACTCCTAATGCACTGTTCGTGCATTAATGGGCTTATTGTACCACGTAGCTGGGCTACAACAGACAGGTTGTAAGTGTTCGGTATCAGACCTATACAGTCTCTCTGGTAAATAAGCCGTAACTAATCCTGCAGTTCATTTATCAACGGCAATACCAAAGGAACTTGTAAATGTTGCTCTGTAAATAAACCGTCACTATTCGTGCCCCCAGCTTTGCTTGTCTCACATATTCAGTGTTGGCCTTAAGATCAGTTTTATTTCCCCCCTTTTCGCAACAGTGCCATCATGAGCTTAATTTGGAAACTCCCTGTCTTCCCCAACCAAGAGCTGCTGATCAGCACACTGTGCCAGAATGAACCCTCCCACACTTCCTCTTCCTTTGATAGGAACAGCGGCTTTGCTCTTCATTACTTACTACAGGACTGACTACTGAAAGCTCAACGTGGACAGGTAGTTTCAATTCCTTTTATAAAGTGTGTGTGGGTGTTGACTGTAACAGGGGGAAGAACTTTTTAGTTATGGTTGGTATTGCTGAGGACTTTGGAGGCATATCCAGAGACAGATTTGGACTCAAATCTCTAGATTTAAACTGTGGTAAACTACACAGTAAATACACCCCAGATAGTGATTTAACCTAAGAAAATTGCATATGAGATTATTTGGCCCTTTCCAAAAGACCGTGAGCTACACCACTGTGGAAAGCTTGGACACTAGTAAGAAGCCCTTAAGCAATAATCTCATAGCTCTGTGTGCACTGTTGTGGAGTGCAGTGTTTCTTCAGGGTTTCCCAGATGCAACACTTAATGGAAAGAAAAATTGTGTAAGATATTAACACTAAAAAAAGGCATATATTGTGTTAAAAAGAGCTTCCTACCAGTCAGGGAGCAATTGCGTTCCATCTCCAGACACTTGTTTGAAATTTGGGGTTCCCCAAATTTGGGTTTGGAAAGAATAGTCACCAGTCTGCCTGGAAATTCCCCATTTTCTGACTGCCAGGCAAACCCAGCACGGGAAATGGTACTTTCTCTACTGCATGGCAAATGAAATACTTAGGACAAATTCAATTTCAAAGGTTGTTAGGATCTCTTGTTGGCACACATCGTAATATAACAGCATTGAATCCATGCTAATTATGGATAATGATACAATTTTGTATATATTTTTTTAGCTGAGCCTCACCACAGTAACAGAGGTGATAGTGTAATGAAGTGATGCACGTGACAGTCCTTCAAAGGACTTTGTCTTTTCACAGATGGGAAAAAGGAGGCATAGAGCAGGGAAATGAAAAAGCATTAGGGAATTGTCAGTTTCAGGCAAACTCACAGGTAAACGTGATCTCTTATAACAGATGGGGAGGCATTTCCAGTGCTTCTGAAGAAAAGAAGAATGAACATGTCTTTGACCGCCATGCATAGTACCTCATCTTTTAAAGTGTAGACAGAGGTATATCTTCGTTCTGACCCACAAGATGGGGGTAGCCCCTTGTGCTTGCTTGCAGTGGGGAATGAAACACATGGGAATGTTACAGACACTTATTTTCTGCCTTAGGCAAATTCACTCTTTCATTAGAAGAGCCAGAAGAAAACCATGGGACTGGTCTGCAGTGAGGAGACTGCAAGTTGCTCCAGCCTCTGGGTTACAAAGGCTATTAAGGAAACTAAGGTACTTGCAATAAATCTGTTCAGATAATGCTCCTTACTGCCAAATATACAGTAAGAGAGCCTAAGAGTCTAAACTGTGAGTTGTGAACCTAAGAGTTCCTTGAAAATGCTGGCTTAATTTTTTTACCGGCTTTGATGTAATTATTGAATATACTTTTATCATACATAAGTAAGAAAAACCCAACTGCTTCTGATCAGAACACTATGAAGAAGTATGAATTTTTCTTTTTTTCTCTAGCACCATATCGTTGCTTGGAAGCATCTTAAAAAGCACTACTGCTACTGACAGGACAGATATCTTGCTTCCAGATTCCCACAGGGATGTGACAGCCAGCTGTAGCTTTTCTGAAAAGCAGAGTAGTGCCACCAGGCAGCTGTGCAGCTTGAAGCCCCCATTACTCTGCCAGGCTTACCAGGATTGGTCTGCAGGAGCTGGTGTTGCTGCCATACACTGTGAAGATTTAGGTGCTCTCCACAGAGTGGTTCCTCCCTGGCTGCACACGAACTTGGTACACCCCAGCATCCAGCAGAGGCCGGCAGGAGTGCAGTGTCACCAGCCTTTTGCTGCATCTCTGTGTACTGTTGCCCATTCCAATGATTCATAGGTGGACATGGAAAAAAGTGCGGCACCTGAGCAGAGTGCTGTGGCAGCTCTTCATGCTGACCCTAGTTTTAGCATCTCCATGTTCCTGTACACTCCACGTACACTGGAGTTCTCTCAGTGTCCAAAGTGGCCCAAGACTCCCCCTCAGAGTTATTTGCTGTTTGGGCTGATCTCCATCTCCCCTGATAATGCTTCACAAAGGTCTTAAACCTCAGAGAAAGCAGAGCATAGTTTTTGTATCAATGATTGGCTAAAGTTGTGTTCTCATGCCTCAGCAGTTGGAGATATGTGCAAAATCTCTTAATCCTTTTTACTTTTACATTCTTATTGTGGGGCTGCAAACACACAGTAGATCTCACTAATAGCTGTGCCAGCCATTAGGCACACAGCTGACTGCAGCATGGACATCTCTTAGCCCAGTATCCAAACATCTCTGATATAAAATCTGTTCCAGTTAGAGTGTATTTTTCCATTGACTTCAGCGTACTTTGGAACTGGCATATGGAGGTGAATTCATTTTACACAGCACTATTGGATTGTTAATTTAGAACTGCTTTATGGAAAACCTCTACAGCTTATATAAATGCAGAGAGTGGATGTGGATAATTTCTGAAATACTAAGAGGGTAAAGCAGGGTTACTGGTGAACGGTAAATACTGTGATCTCATAAATGACCAGAAGAAGCATTACATGAAAGTATGTTCAGATCTGCCACTCATGCATACTGACTCTGTAAAGACAAATCCACAGATTATTTAAGTCATTAGCACTAATGTCTTGCATATGTATAGAACTTATCCTATGTATCTTCATTATAAAACAGACAGAAAGATTTCCTTTGCCTCCCACTCCCCAATGTATTTCAAACTCAATGATCTCTCTAAAGCTGCTGCACTTTGGGCTAGCTTTAGTCATGCATCTTGTGATTTCTTGGACTGGGATCCTACTCATGTGAATTATTACCACACAAATTAAAATCAGTGTTTGAATTATACACAGGCCTCTTAATTACAATCTAATGTTTGCTCTGCCAACATTTCTATAACTTCATTTATATTTTATTTGCCTTGAATTTACACACAAGTTCAACTAAAAGACGCTTCTCTGTGTCTTCCCTCCATCACAAATCCATATATTTAAAAAATTAAGCACACGTACATGGAATACTCAGGTGGTCAGCAAATTTTAGGTACTGAAATGGTCCCAGTATAATTACTGGTCATGCTGAAACTGTTAATATCCTTGTCACACTAAGCCTTTGAAATACCAAGTTTTATGCCTTTCCTGTGGAACAAAATCATAAAAATACATGAAAAAACAATCAACCTGACTAACAGTATACTAAAGTTTATATAAAAATATATCTAAAATTTAAAGAGTTATTACTAATTAGTTAAGGTCTTTCTGAGCCCTGATTTACAAAGCTGGTAAAGAGAGCAGATCTGTTTGTAATAAAAAAATCTTGTATTGACCACGATTAAAATTAACATACTGGAAAAAATGTAAAGAATATTTTTCTGCCAGATAATTTTCTGCTCCATTGAACATCGCTTTGATCATTGCATCATAACTTATGTTATGGTGATAGCAGTAGGGTAATTCTATTACCCTAATAACCCAACTGGAGTTAGCTAACACTGTGCTGTTTAGCTCATATAAGGAAGAAAAATACTGTTTTAAATAAGAGACTGTTTTTAAAAAGGCACTAACTGCATCCAAAAAGACGCATAGGAGTGCTGTGCAATGCTAAATGAAGGAGTGAAGCCTGAATGAAAAATGTTCTGGGATGCCTCTTTTAATTTTAATAAGACTAATACCCCCTTTTACTTTACCACCACCAACTGTAACAGCTCAGGAAGTGCTGCCAGTGTTCTGGCTGAATTTTGTGCACACTGTGGTGAAGGGCACCAAGCAGAGAGGAGACTGAAGAGGAGGGGGTTAGGGAGCCATGGGGAGAGGGACTTGGAGGAGGCAGTGGGATGCACGCAGCCGGAAAGGCTGCCTTTGCTGCAGGATGCCTGCACATGGTTCTTTTAAGAAAGAGCCAATTTAGTTTTAGTACCATGGGATTTCCTCAAGTTACAAACCAACAGGCATAGCGCGGACCACACAAGGTCTGTCTGTAACTGTTTAAATCATAAAACTTTATAAACATTTTCCTCCTCAGAGGCCTTTTCTTTGTTGGAAAAATAAAACAAGGAAGAGCCTGTCATGTAGGTTGAACTAAAATTATACTTAGCACAAGAAGCTTATCTGTAATAGCATGTTCCTCAGCTGACTTTTTACCTGTTCTATTTTATTTTCTAAAGAGAAGGAGTTTATTTTCACTTGCTTCCTACACAGTTGAAGAAGATTGTTACTAAGTAATGGTGATATTTCTTGTATGTTCATCTCAAGAGATGGACAGGAAAACTGCAATCACCCGACAGCCACTGGAAAGTCAAAACATAGAGCCATAAACAGATGCATTCCTGTACGTGTTTTCCTGAGACGGTAATTGTTCTTGATGACAGTTATGTACTTTGCAAGTAAATAAGAAATAGTGTTACTAGTGAAAACAACTAGAAACAGAAAAAGTCCAAGGTCACCAAAGGGATTTTTCTTTTTCCAACAGAGGAAATTTTCTAGCCTTGTGCAAAAGGCAAGGAAGGAAAGGGATTATAATGGCCTGGTGTACTTTAATGCATCAATATGCACCCTTCCCTCTGATCATGTCTCTTAAAATCTGTCTGGCATGTCCTGTGTGAAACATGAGCCCAAGCACACAGGGGCTGTGTACACATGTAATGTTGACTACCTTACACTGAGTAAGGAAGACGTTTCTCTTAAAATCTGGACAAAGCCTCAAGTAAATTCCAGATCCAGAATGTCAACTATTCACAGTCCATGTGTATAGTTCTGTGTTTCTGTGTCACTGTGTCCCTGAAGAAAATGGAGCATGAGACTTACCAAATGTATTTATTGACTTTATTGATCTGCGTTGTTTTGGGTTTTTGGTTCTTTTTCTCTTTGGGGGTGGGGGTGGGGGACGGGGG
>NW_010388209.1:9318-9612 GCF_000710305.1 Buceros rhinoceros silvestris | reverse complement strand
CCTTCCCTCGCACCCCTCGGTTATTCATTCCCCCGGACAGCACATCCCGCCCTGGTTTTGATGGATGGGTCTCTCCAACTACTTCACGTTTCCCAGCTGGGAGCTGCCTTTGCTCAGGAAACCAAACGTAGAGGAAACCACTGAAGCTTCAGGGCCGTGTGGTGTGGTGTGAAGGTGGTGCAGACTCTCCCAGGGGTCCTGAGGCCTCAGCCGCTATTGTGGGAGAGCTCTGGAGACATCAGCCAGTGATGAAGTAGCCAAGGACAGGGCCCTGTGTGATGGAAACAGCCACCT
>NW_010388209.1:7284-9107 GCF_000710305.1 Buceros rhinoceros silvestris | reverse complement strand
CATTGGCAGTTTGTGTTTCTGGACTTGGGGCAACAGAAAGGGGGATCTGTCTTCTGCACAGACAATTGGAGTTACATCCCTAGAGAACGGGCTCCTGTCCTGGGGACAGTGGAGGACCTTGTTTACGTCAGGTGTCACAACAGAGAAGATGCAGGCTCAGAAAGTGAAGAGTTCTAAACCACAGCAGCAGCTCTCGAACGGGGCAGCTCAGCAGGCAGCTCAGCTGCACACGTGTGTGCTTTGTCATCTTCTCAAGTGGTTAATTGTCCTCACTGCCTGTCACAGACGCCTGTTCTCCGGTGTGAACATGTTGCTCATCAACATCTGCCTGTCACTCCTTACCTTCACCTCGTGTGCTGGGTGGAAGAGCCGAGCCGCAGCTGGCAGGAATCCCTCCTGCTGTCGGGGCGCATCTCCGCAGGGAGCTGAGGATGCTGGAGGTGGGATCTCCAACGGCATCCAAGTCTTGCTGCAATGCAGCAGCTCCCCCTTCCTGCAGCCAGGCCTGTGGAGCAGCACCCTGGGCTGGTGTCGTTCCATCGCTGGGTGTGGACCAGCTAAGCTGTGGACAAGCTCCAGTGGCTCTGGAGAAGATTCTGGGCTCCTGCTCTGCTTCGCCCAGCCATCCTCACCCATGGGACACAGCAGGTGGACCGCTGCTGTTTCTGGCTTGCTCTCCCTTACTCGTAGTGACCTTGACTAGGAATCAAAGCCTTCTGAGATGGGTAGTCTCCTGTGATGGAGCTACTCCGTGGCTTTGTGGGACAGCTGTGAGAGATGTCTGCACAGCTCCGCAGAGATGAAGTGTCCTCTGAAACATGGTTCCCGGGACTCAGACATGTCCCCCTCCTCCCTGGCTGCTCTTTGCTCTGGTGGTCACAGAGCTCTTTGACAGCCAATGGAAGAGCAGGTCTTGATTTGTTGGGTGCTTCTTCGCTTCAGCTTGCTCGGCACTATCAGCAGTGTTCGGTATCTTGCCCACGCACCTTCTCTTTACACACTTGTCTCTTCAGTTCATGCGTCATCTCCTCGAGTTCTCCTCTGCAAACCTCAGAGCAGAAGAGCCCTTCTTGCTTCCTTTGTGACCTTCAGCCAAAGCTCCTCCATCCTCTTCCCTCCCGCTTCATTTGTTTCCATTGAGGTCACGTTGTGCCACCAGCATTGGCTTCCTGGTGGGTGACGGCAGCCACCCTGGGACGTGCTGCTGGACATGCCATACACACAGGGGTTTCATCACTGGGGCTGGTGGGACCCTGGTGTTGGACCCAGCTGTCCCCATGCTTTGGGAGGAGCCTGCCTGTGGGGCACTTGGAGGTGGCGTCAGGAAGGGGATGTGGGGCAGCACCACCAGTGTCCTGTGGGGAAATCCTGACCACCCGCTGGTCCCCTCCCTCGGTACAGGGCAGCAGCGCAGGAGTCGCCTGCCTGGATGGCAGCAACCACTGGGCATCCTTGTCCAGGGGTTTATCCACCATCAGACCCACCTTTGCTGGTGTTTCTCCACAGATGCCTGGGTGCCCGGAGCTGTCTCTGTCCCCTGGGCACCCTGGTGATGCTCACCACGCCGGCACGTGAGCAGGGTGAGACCTTGGCCTCTGCTCTGAGCCCCCTCCTGTCCCTTGTCCCATAATGCTGGCACAGTCCCCTTGGTGCTCACGGCTTGGGACAGGTCCTGACCCTGGAGCGGGTGTTTCTCTTTGCTTCCTGCTTCTCTCCAGC
Source organism: Buceros rhinoceros silvestris (assembly GCF_000710305.1). NCBI lineage: Eukaryota > Metazoa > Chordata > Aves > Bucerotiformes > Bucerotidae > Buceros > Buceros rhinoceros. The sequence goes on along the minus strand of NW_010388209.1, from coordinate 7,388 downwards.
ATGTTGTTTCTTGGGTGATGGAGCCACGGCTCACGGGGCTGCCCTAACCACTCTGCTCTGCCTGGCCCTAGGAGCGACGAGGTGGTGGCTGTGGCCAGCATGAA
>NW_010388209.1:5878-7142 GCF_000710305.1 Buceros rhinoceros silvestris | reverse complement strand
ATGAACTACGCCCCCATCGTGTCCAGGGTGGCTGAGGTTCTGGCTGCTGGCAGGACCATCCGAAAGCGCGATGTGGAGTAAGTAGATGAACTGCAGGAACCTGCAGTGCCAGGGCAGGGGCTGAGCACAGCCATGGGGTGCAGGGCTGGCCGGAGCACCCCGAGGCAGGACCCAGACAGGCACTGGGCAGCTCCTTCCCACTGCTCCCCACTCCGGACCCTTCTTGCATCTCCCTTCCTGCCCCGCTCACTCTGTCCCCCAGCGCTGGCTCCCAGCCACCTCCATGGCCAGTGTCCCACACATGGGGGGGTTTGTCCTGAGCACCAGGATCCAAATCATAGAATCACAGATGGGTTTGGGTTGAAGGGACCTTCAGAGCTCTCCCAGCCCAACCCCTGCAGGGAGCAGGGACATCTGCCCCCAGAGCAGGGGGCTCAGAGCCCCAGGGGCCAACCTGACCTGCCATGGGGCCAGCGATGGGGCTGCTCCCACCTCTGGGGGCAGCCTGGGCCAGTGTTTTCTTTGCACAGATGAAGTTTAAGGAGCAGCTGCTAAACAAAGTAGCTTTGCTCTGCAGGTCAGGTCTGCTTCCCTTGTCACGTTCCTTCCTACAGAGCTGGGAGAAGCTTTCCACACCCAGGGATAGCAGAGCTGTCTTGAGTTGGAGGGGTGTCATCTTAGGCAATATACTGCATTCCTGATGCCAGGATTACAGGGCATCTACACAAGAGAACCAGCCCCTCCCCAGCTCTCTGACAGCCCCTTGCAGCACTGACAGGCTGCACTCAGGTCTCCGCGCAGCCTTCTCTGCTCCAGGCTGAGCCCCCCAGCTCTCTCCCCTCTCCTCCCAGCAGAGGGTTCCACCCTCGCACTAGCTCGCTGGGACAGTGGTGCTCGCTGGCCATCACCGAGGCAGCACTGCCCGATGCTGGGGTTCCCCTGGGCCAAGGAGATCTGCAGAGAGGGGCTGGGGGTGCAGCCTCTGCATAGCCCTGCGCAGAGGCAAAGCCTGGAGAGCTCACGGTACTGGGACACTGGCCCTTGGTGTCGCAGCCGCCAGTTCGTTGGGGCGTCACTCATAGCAAAGCACATTTTTCTCCCATCACTTTGCTTTTGAGACCTTGCACCCCTGGCAGGGGGAGAGTGCATCCAGACCCCGGTGTGGGGCAGGCTTGTGACCATCATCTCCAGGACATCGGGAAACGGTTGTTGGCCGCCCAGTTTGTGGCTGGGGGGGGGGGGGGGTGGCCTGGGGGGGCCCGGG
>NW_010388209.1:5405-5703 GCF_000710305.1 Buceros rhinoceros silvestris | reverse complement strand
GCTGCTGAGCCCCGTGGTGGTTCTCGGTGACCTGGAGGAAGCTGGAGCCCCTAAACCCAAATGTCTTTTTTCTCTCTGTCTCTTGCTGCTTTCGCACCTTTTAGGCTGTTTGTCCGTCACGGCAAGTACGTCCGGGTTGGGGTCCCGGGTGCGCTGGGTGTGAGGGGCTGGCGGGAGGGACAGCACCCTCTGCTCGGGCCATGTCCCCCATTCCTGTGAGGGGACACTGGTGATGGCTGCGGGCTTGTTCTGCAGCCCCTGCTGCAGGGAGAAGTGCCGCTGTACTGGGAGCGATGGG
>NW_010388209.1:4203-5018 GCF_000710305.1 Buceros rhinoceros silvestris | reverse complement strand
GGTTGTGCTGGGAGTGAGGGGGCTGTGCTGGGAGCGGTGGGGCTGTGCTGGGAGCGATGGGGCTGTGCTGGGAGCGATGGGGATGTGCTGGGAGTGATGGGGATGTGCTGGGTGGTGGGGCTGGGCCTGGTAGGACCCACATCAGGGCTAGGCAGGCATGGCTGCCATGTCCCCTTAGCAGGGTGCAGGTGCACAGATCTGCTGGGAACAGGCAGCTGCCTTTTGCCTGGGCGCCCGCTCAGTGGGGAGGCGCCTGCCCTGGGGTGGCTTTCCATGGATTTCCAGCTGAATGACAGAAGAGCTTGTTTGCAGTTAAAAAAATATTGTTTGAACTCTGTTTTACACAGAATTGAGGAACTGCATGTAAATTTTGGGGCAGTTTAGTGACATGTGAGTGAGGGCAGGGGAAGGGGTGCTGCCAGCCGTCCTGCCCTGGCTGGCTGTGCCTCTGTGCAGAGCAGCCTGGCTGCTGGGCTGGGACCGATGGCCGATGGCCGGACCTGGCCCAGGCACACTGAGCACGTCTGCTTGCGCACACTGGGAAACATCTCACCGCACTGCTGGTTTTTTTTCTCTTTTGTAGAACCGGAGATATGTCCTGGCTAACTGGGAAAGGCTCCTAACGCCTCCGGGGGCTGCGCTCACCGTGGGGAGAGGGGATGGCAGCTCCACGGACCGGTGGGAACCGCAGCGGAGTCACTTCCCTTTGAGACCTGGATGAACCCGGCGCCTCTCACGGCACGCTGACCCTCCCAGCAGACCACCGACCAGTGCTTACTGGTTTGGGGCTCTGCTGTCGCAGTTCCCGTGGGACC
>NW_010388209.1:3701-4042 GCF_000710305.1 Buceros rhinoceros silvestris | reverse complement strand
CCGCCGCGCGGTTGGGGTTGCTGCCGATGGGCGGGGGGGTCCCCGGGTGGGTCTGGCCCAAACACGCCCCTCGCCCTTGTGAAGAGCGCGAGTGCTTTCCGTTGCTCCCGGCTTTCCCAGCACATTGCCCCTTCCCAGATCGTCCTCGCTGCTGGCAGAGCTCCGACACCCACTCCCTCTCCGCACGGCTGCAGCGCTTGCCATGGCTCTCCTTGTGCCCACCCACCCTGGGGGGCGCTTGGGGGTGTCGGGGAGGTGGGGGTCACCCCATGGGTCACAGCCTGTGGTTGTGTTTCACGTGCTCCCTTCTCCAGGCTGGTGGCTCCATCGAGCCCTCCCCC
>NW_010388209.1:967-3536 GCF_000710305.1 Buceros rhinoceros silvestris | reverse complement strand
GGAGGGCTCTGAGGCTCATTGGTCCCCGTCCCAGCACCCACAGCATCCCCGTCCCGGAGCAGACAAGGAGCGGGAGCGCTGCTGCCTGCCTCCCAGGGCTCGGTTTGGGCTTGGGCAGTGGCAGCTTTTAGTCAGTCCCCGGGGTGGAGAGGGGGCTCCTGGGAGGGGTGCGACAGCCAGACTGCAGCCCAAGGGCACGGTGGCCGTCCTTCCAGCCAGCCTCGTGGCGTCTGTCCTCAACAACCGTCCCGGCACTGGAGCTGCTGCTGAGACGGTGCTCAAGGAAAAGCAGCCGGAGTTTTCCCGGCTGTACTTGGCCCTAGTGACAAGATGGTGTTTCTCATCTCGGTTTCCAGTGTCAGGGCTCTGCTGTCGTGTTTTCTGCCGCTCGCTGGAAGAAGAGCCTTAGCTCCAGCTCAGGAGTGGACGTGGCCAGCCCACAGCCCGGCGTCCATCAGCAGTAGAGCTGGTGGGGGCGAGAACCCCCCTTGGAGAGCCTGCAGTGCTCTGTCCTGGGGCGGGTTTCTTCCCCAGCAGTCGGTGTTTTACCTTGGCCCAAAGTCAGAGGATTTATATTTTTAATTTGACTCACCCCTATGAATTAAAGCAAGACTATTCTTGGGATCTGGATCATCTCTGATTCTGTCTAAGGCTGGGGATCTCCTCTGCAGGTTGGCCGGGTGGTGCAAGCACCTCTGCTGAGGGGGCTCCCCTTCTGCCCTGCGCCCCGGGTGCGTTTCCAGACTGCCTGGTCTTTGCTGGGTGGAAACGTCACTGGTTGTCTGTCCTGTCTCCGCTTGGTCTCCTGGTTTCCCTGCAAGGTTTTTCCCAGACGTGACCAGATGGGATGGGAGGCAGGGACATGCGTGTGCTACATGCTCCCCCAGCACAGCTTGAGGAGCTTTTCCAAGACCTCCATCTTCCTGCTCACCCGAAGCCTTGGCATCCTCTGGGGTCCTCTGAGTGGATCAGCAGGGCTTCTTTTTCCAAGAAGGTGCCCTTTGACTCCTTCGCCTCTGCTGGGGCCTCATCCAGTGTCGGGCATGGTGGGCATCACCCCCATGTTCATGAAGACCATGCAGGGCTGAGGAAGGACCTTCTGCCCCAGCTTATGGCTGCAGCGTGAGGACCAAGACTCATCCCTGCTTTTCGCAGAGGAGCTGGTTCAGCTGGGGCTGGGAACGTGACCCCACGGCATGAGAAGCCCCAGTCACCACCTGGACTGTCCCTGGGACGTGTTCCAGGACATGGGGAGGTTGCCAGCGTAGCTGGGCATCCTAACACGGAGCTGCAGGCATTGCTGCTCTGTGCCGGTGCGGGATGGTATTGGACCTGGGACCCCTCGTTACTGGTGGTGAGGACATCCTGGAGCTGAGCACGGCTGGATTCTCTCCTCTGCCACCTCTCCAGGCACATCTTGCAGCCTTCTGCACCAGGACAGGAAGTTTCCAGCTCGTCTTAAGAAACCTGTTCCCATCAGGAACCAGCATCGTTAGCCAAGCTGGGACACCTGCCGCTTGCTCCAGCTCCCTGTTTGCACTGGCCCATCACATCTAGCGTCACCAGATTGCCCAGCTGTCTGCTAGGTTGCTCACCTGAGTAGCCCACACAGATGTGATGCCTCCAGACACTGAGTTCTCCACCAGCTCCTGCTCCTTAGAGGCTGGACTTTGCCTGTTGCCCTGCTCACATCTTACCCTGTGTGCGGGCAGGGCCCGTGGAGCCACAGCCTGGGCACCGCACACCTTCCCTTCCCTCCCCTGCCCCCTCTGGACATGTCTTTGTGGTGGTTAAATATGGCCTCACCCTTCGCCCGTCCATCCCTGCCCTTGCTGGGGTCAACGTTGCCTCTTCATGTACTGGCACTGACTCCTCGCTTGGCTCCTTCTTGCAGCCGCCAGTGAGGTCATGGCATCATGAAGAGCTTCACCTTCTGCCATTCCCGTGGTGGCATGCTTGTCCCCCTGTCCCACAGGCTGGCTGCCCATGTCACAGCTGGACGGAGCTGAATGGTGGTGGCCAACCATCTCCAGGCAAGACTTCCCAGGGTCACTTTTGAAGCTGGGAGGTATTTGGTGTCACAGGTTGTGGTTAAACACCCTCCCCGATGCCGTCATGACTTTCTTCTCACCAGTGGCATCTTCCGAGGCCTTGGCCAGGTGTGGCCAAACAGACCAGAAGGACCTCACGGGCCTTTCTGCTCATCCGTTGTCCTCCCGTTGCTTGTCTGATAACAGGCCAGTGCTTACAGCAGCCTGGACTTTTTCCACACAAGGTGAGATTTTCTGTGAAATCCACTTCATGCAGGTGTATTTTTTTTAACCAATCGAGGACAGGGGCGTGGCTGCCCCGAGCCAGGCCACGGGGCCACACCGTGGTGTCCCCACTGCTTGGAGGAGCTGGAGGAAGGACATGCACTCTAGGCTGTGCTCACAGCACAGACCTGACTGGAGAGGCGGGGCCTTGGCGTGGGAGCCCTTGATGGTGTCAGCCAGCCACGCCGTGGTCTAACCACGCTCCCAGCCCCACGTGGGGCTTTTCGGCCGCCTCAGCAAAGAGCGTTGCATCT
>NW_010388209.1:518-924 GCF_000710305.1 Buceros rhinoceros silvestris | reverse complement strand
GCCTAACAGCCCGGCCCTGTCTGGAGAGGCGGGGCCTTGGGGTGGGAGCCTTTGATGGTTTCAGCCAGCCACGCCGTGGTCTAACCACGCTCCCAGCCCCACGTGGGGCTTTTCGGCAGCATCAGCAAAGAGCTCTGCAGCTTCTCTTTGGCCTGAGCAAGAGAAGCCTCTTTTTCACCAGCTTCTCGTGTCCCCTGGAGCGCCTGGCCCTTGAGGACCACATTTATGATACTCCCACCCATTTGTGCCAGCTGCTCCGAGCACCTTCTGGGGGGGGTCAGCGGGTGGAGATCCTGAGCTCAGCCCACGCGGTTGGGTAAGACTAACCACGGAGGCCCCAAAGCACCAGCCCCTTTTCCTGCCATTCACCTCCGGCTCCACCACCCGCTGGCACACGCTGTCCCCA
>NW_010388209.1:0-283 GCF_000710305.1 Buceros rhinoceros silvestris | reverse complement strand
TGGCCAGGAGTCTCATGGGGACGGGGAAACTTCTCCATGAGTCTGGATGCTCCGGAGCGCTTCTGGCGAAGGGCACCATCCCCTCCCCGGGCGACTCCTCGTCTGTCGGGGAGTTTTGAGCAATAACTGTGTTGATGTGACCCACTGGGAGAGGGCGCAGTGGAGCAGGGTGACATGGACTGGGGACACCACCACATCCCTGTCACAGTGATGGGTACAACCCCCTGCCCACCCCTGTGACCAGCTGTGGTGCGGAGATGCTCCGTGTCCTTGTGGGGAATTT
>NW_010388208.1:45180-45543 GCF_000710305.1 Buceros rhinoceros silvestris | reverse complement strand
CCGTAACCTCCAAAAGGGGAATTTTCCAGCTGGTAATTTCTGCTGCGTCAACACCCAGCTCAAGGGAGAGGAGAAGAGACAAGGGGGCATTTTAACAGCAGCTCCACTTGCGAATAGCCAGCCTCAGCCCCGGCGCCAGCATTGCACCCCCTCCGCCCCCAAAACGCAGCATCCGTGCAAGTTGGACCAAGAGTTTGTCAGGAGTGTGGTTCAAAACTGCTTGGAAAAAGGGATGAGGTAATAATTCTGGGGAAGCATGTTGTATTTCTCTCTTTCTGCCTGTCTCTCTTTCTCCCTTTCCTTTTTTCTTTTTTTTTTTTTTTTTTTAACCCCAGGCCCTTTTTGGGTTTTTTTTCCCCCCCC
>NW_010388208.1:43589-45086 GCF_000710305.1 Buceros rhinoceros silvestris | reverse complement strand
AACGCCAGGCCTGTTTTGGGTTATTGTCTCCCCCTAAAGCCAGGCAGAGATCGCCTGGCCTTGCCTCCATTTTAATTGCAGGCTGAAATGGGGGAAGTGACCCTCTTCTGGAAAAGACAAAAAAAAAAGGGCATCAAACCCCAACAAACAAACAAACAAAAAACCTCGAAAAAATAATGCTGTGCCTTTGGGGGGATAGAGGTGATGTTTCATGAGCTGTAACAAGTGCAAAAGTGGCTGGAAATGTTTTCTGTCATGCTGGGAAAGTAGTGAGGGGTCCTCCCCCCTCCCCAGGAGAGAGCGCGGGTGCAGTTTGGCCGAGGGGAGAAGGCGAGGTGCTGCGAAAGGTGCCGGGAGAAGGAGGGCTTGTGCTGCTGGATTGCCTTTGTGTCTCTCTAAATAGACATGTCAGTTCCCAAAGTAATACAAGTAGTGTCTGATAACTCAATCCCCGGTGACAAATCGAGAATGGAGCAGGTTTTCAGGACTGGAATAGTGGGAGGTTTTCTCTTTCGGAACGAAGGGAAGGGGAAAAAAGAAACCGCTGGTACCTCCCGAGGAGGTTCTGGAGGGCGCGTTGTTGTGAGGCTGAGCGGGTGAAATCTGGAGGTACAAACCCCTATTTATTTATTTTTACACCTGACAGGGGGAAGATAAACAAAGGAGAGTTTAACAGCTCTTTAATGAATTCCTCATGCTTTCTCTTTTGCAATCTCGCCGGTTCATTTGGCAGTCTGACAGGATGGGATTATTCCCAGCATTGTTTAAAGCCCAGCTCAGGAGGAGGAGAGGTGTTCCCAGGCAGGGCTGGGGCAGACACCTGTACCGAAGTTCCTGCCTTCCGACTGCGTCGCTGCGATCTAACGCGTTTAGTTGCTGTCTTACAGATCTCAGCTCTTGAACTGAGGGTTTAGTCCAAGTGTGGGATCCTCTGTGTGTGTCGAGCAGCTTCACACGCGTTAAATGTGTTTTCTCAAATGGGAGAAGGAGTATTTTTTCTTTTTTTTCTTTTTTTTTTGTATCCGTGGGGATTAAAAGGAAAAGCTGAGTTATCCAAAGAGAGTGAGAAAAGTGTAATTTTGAGGAGGAATCCCACTGTGGCTGGATAGCTCTTCCACTTCTGTCAACGCCTTGCTTGAATGTTTTCTGGTTTTAAGGCATCTTTTAATGGGAAATAAAATTTTACTTTCCCTTTCTAAATTCTATGTAGCTTCTCTCACTGTTTGTCAAGTGTTATATTTTGAAATCCTTAGTGGTGGAAAAAAATGGGTGGAGTGTATTATTAGTCACAATATTTTCAACATGTGGTGAGGAATTATCGCTGGAAGGTGGGGTTTTTTTGGTGGGTAGAGGAGCCTGTCCCGCGGGCTGGAGGGAGAGCTGTAGAACCGGGGTTAGGGGAGCTCCCGAATGCATGTTCCTGAAAACTGTTACGTGGTTTGGTGCACCGGTGGGATAACGGGAACTGAAATAGAAAATGAGGTTTTTTGGTTTTGA
>NW_010388208.1:39598-43434 GCF_000710305.1 Buceros rhinoceros silvestris | reverse complement strand
GAGGGGGAAACTCGCTCACAGCTAAACTTCTCTCGCGGCTGTTCTCACAGACTGTGTATTCGCTTTGGTGTCACCGGGTTGGTTTTAACGTGGGACCCGAAACCAGGCTGTTCTGGTGGCTCCCACCCAAGGTGTTTACTCCTGGACCTTAAATACCGCTTCCTCCTGGAGCGGGTAGGACCCAGCCTTCGCAAACCTGACCTGCACCTGGGGCTCTGGGAGGCTGCAGAAAATGGGCCACTTTCTCCCCGCGGTCTTTGTTTCTGGGACAGTTGTACAACAGTGGATATGTTCTTCGCAAGAGGGCTGTTTAATTTTTTTTTTCTTTTTTTGATAACTGGAAATGCTTAAAGGAAAACCAGTTTAGCAGCCCCCCCACCCTCCCCAGCCGTCCTCGTTGAGAGGGAAAATGCCTCATGTTGGGAAGGTTTGTTGTTTGCCTGCTTTTCCTCCGGGAACGCGTTGTGTTGTTGAGGTTGAGCATATTCTTTTTGTCTTCGCTATCCACTTGTGTGGCTTTTTTTTTTTAGATACGTGTTTTTGAAGTTTCTAAGCAAAGTTTCCTGTCCTCCCGGCAGCGCAACAGCGGGCTGACACCCAACCCAAACTGCTGTTCCCTGCTTCCAGCACAGAGTCATTTCATAAACAGCTCAACCTTTCCCAGGACATTTTCCCCTCCGTGTTCTCGCTGGTTTTATTGGCTGCTCTAGGGCACTTCTGGTGCTCTCTAGACTCCCCTTAAACCAGTAAAAAGCTTTCACAGGGTTTTTCCTTGCTCCTGTGAGCTCAGTTTAATGGGCAAACAAAAGGGCAAAGAGGGGCTTGGTCTGAGCCTGGGAAGAGCTACCTGCGGTTGTAATGGTTGTCCCATGTGTTCGCTGGAATTCCCAGGAGCCAGCGGTTCGTGCCTCTTCCTGGCTGCAAGTGTCACCCTAGAAAATGCCAACATTTGGCACAAAAGGATGAACGTTGTGTTTACATCTTGCTTGTGGCTTAGGACTGGCTGGAAGCGTCGCTCACCTGTGTTCTGTGTGCGTGGAGGTTGAGGCTGGAGATGGATTGAGGGCGAGAGCAGCGCGGGGTTTGCAGAGAGCAGGGGTCATGCTAGGTGGGGGCACAAGGACCTACCACTGTGAGAGGGAGGGAGGTGTTTGGTCTGGGCGAAGCGCTGCGGTTCTCCTCCTTACCCAAAGAATCTCCAGGAGCGTTTGCGTGATATTTTGGTCAAGTACAATACAGGCAGGACTCCAACATTGAAATCTGTTGCTTCAAAACATCACTTTATTCCTTCTTGAGGACTTTGTGTTTCACAGGAGGTACGTTTAGGTTACAGCCCCCCTAAACGCAACCTTCAGTAGTTGGTTTTCTCAGTTCCCTCTAGATCTTCAGTCCTTCAGGCAGGATGAGAAATCAAAGCGTGTATCCCGCTTGTTGCAGGGCTTCTTTCCCTTGAAACGCAAGAGGACAGTCTCAGCATCCGTGGGCAGTTCAGCCGTTCTGTGGTTCGTGCTGCCGTGGGGATCTCTGTCCGGAGGGGCAGCTGCTGGGGGTTCAGTCCCCCTCCTGCAGCTGGGAGTCAACGTGCAGGTGTCGCAGTGCTTTTGGTCCGTCTGCCCTTCTGTGAAACAGGAGCTGGGGTTTGGTCGGCTCTTCAAAAACATTTTCTGTTCTACTGATGCAAGATCATAGTTGTGCTAAAAACGCTTATTCTTCAGCAATGCAAACTAGAGCAAAGCCCTCACTGGATTTCCTACGAGACATGGAGGAGTTCTGAGGCTCGTGGGTGGGGTTTTCTGTCCCTTACCCAGTCAGCTGCGGTGCAGTTATTTTCTGAACAGGAGCTTTAACTTCCCTTCATACCCGTATATTTAAGAAGCATCAGTTTGCAGTTGAAATGTCAGGTTTGAGTAGCTCCCGAGTGCTTCACTGGACAGTAATTGTAATGAGATGGACACGTGTCCCGCTTTGGGGTGTTTTGTTGTGCACAGGGAGGTTGTGTACCCCCCCTGTGAAGGGTGTACCCCCCCTGGAAGGGTGTATCCCCTGGGAATGGTGTACCTGTGCTCTGGAGCTTTGCTGAAATGTACCAGGTAGATGCTGAGTTAGAGCTGGAACTCACTTTTTTTGCCTTGTTTTTTGGGACTGCAGCTTGCTTTTGTTCCATCCCCCACGCGGTGATCCTTTCTGCCTGGGACTCACTTGGCTGGTGCATTCACTGGGGAAGAGAAACCTTCTGCAGATGTTGGGAGCTGCTGGGCATTCGCTTTGTGGTAAACCGGAGTGGGGGTCTCCCAAAATGGAGGGAGGCGTCAGGACTATCCTACAAACACAGCTAATAGCTTGTGTACGGATTAAAATAAACTTAGTAACTAGAATGTCGGTGTGTGCCAGGAACTGAGCCGCTTACCAGCCCCGCTCAGGAAGTTAGAGTAGGGTTTACAACCTCAGGAATAGGTTTAGAGCCGTGTGTACTTAAATACCAGGTTATCTTCCCTAAGTATTTCCTCATTGCATGTTCAACAAACTGCTTTTTCCATCCCAGCCAGTTTGTTGCCTGGTGGTTCTCCCCATGTGAAGAACTCCGCAGAAGCAGCTGGTATTCCAGGAGTTACCTCGTTCTCTTTGAGAAACAAAACTGGCACCTTTTGCGCTGATACACCTCTGCAGGAAACACCTTCCTGAGCAGTGCTGGAAGTGCTCCGAAACAGAAGAATCATGGTCTCTGTTCGCCATTAGGTGCTTAAAATACCCCAGACCACCTACTCTGAGTACTGATAAATGACATAGTGAGGATGCAGTGCTCCTAAAAGTCCTGCCCCTCTAGTCTTGCGGAGTGAGGAGGTGGCTAAATATAAAATGAGCTTATTGACTTCCCTCTTATTACCACAGTATCCTTCTTGGCTTCACTCCACTTTTTTTTTTTTTTTTTTTTACAGTAGTTGATCAAATCTGGATAATGAGATTTATACTAAAAAGGCAAAACCGATACTTTGCCAAGGCACTGAGTGCATGTGCCGCGAAGCTCACAGACGAGGTGGTTCGCAGAGCACCTCGTGTGTCACCTTCAGTTTGGCACTGGTTGATTGTTTTGCTCATAGATTATTGCTCGCTCCTTATTTGTCTTCTTGGTCTCTTAGGTGCTTCTTGCCTCAGCTCCACCCACCACTGTACTTCTCTTTAAAAATTACCTCATGATTCTTCCTCCTTCTGTGGCTCCCTCCCTCTTTACATATCGAGTTTGGGAACTTCAGCAAAGATCCCCTGGTTAAAAAGCCAAAAACCAGTGAGAATGTTTGGGGAGGAACCATTCTCAGGGCAATTCCCAGCGTGAGACACTTGCGGTTCTTGAATCCTCTTTTTTTTTTTAAGGTGCTTTTCATGTTGTTTCGTAGCCAATAGATGCACAAGGGCAAAGGCTTTTGCTTAGATTTCTTCTGTGACTCTTCTCTAAGTGGAAGGTTAAGATCTTGTAGCAGTTCCTGGCTCTTGGACAGGTGAGTGTCACTAGCCACAGGCGTTTGGATCTTTTCAGGGTGTTTGTAACCCTCACGCCAGAGTAGCAGATAGACCTGTGGTGAAATTCTTACACTTTTTTGGTATCTCCAGACTTCTCCAGCCTGGTGCCGTGTAAGGCTCTTGCTGTTGAAGTGCTGGTCAGCTCCCCCACGTTCTCCCTGCGTCCCACAGTGAGGAGCGCTGGATCGCCTCTTCTCCTGGTGCAGCCAGACAAGAGAAAGCACAGGGGTCAAAAGCAAGGGAGTGATCCCTGCAACCGTGTCTGTGCCGGCATGGAGGGACAGGCACACAAACGGAGCTGGAAGCTGTAGGGAAATGAG
>NW_010388208.1:38526-39530 GCF_000710305.1 Buceros rhinoceros silvestris | reverse complement strand
AAGAGTAAGTGAAATGCAGAGGAGATACAAAGAAAGTGACTGCCAGGAAGAGTTTTGGACCAAAGGTGCACCAGGTGCCCTGCTGGAAAGGCGCATCCTGCTGCGTGAGCAAGTTGTTACCAGTTGGGATATTCTATTCCGGGATGCAGAGCTGTGAGAGGCCGGTAAAACCTTGTCCTCTGTTAGGTACTTGCATCTTTTCTTGTATCTCTGTGGGTTTTCTCTTTTCCCGAGTTTCAGTAAGAGGAGCAAACTGCTTTACTGTGTTTTTACCGTGTGCTCGCTGCTCTTCAGCTTGGCTCTTGGTGGCTGCAATTCAATTGAGCTGGGTGGGAACAGAAGTCAAACATCTCCCCTTTGTATAATGTGGGGACGTAGTTTTTCTGTGACCTCAGGCGAGTGCTTTGCTTTGGAGGGGATCGCTGTAACCGTGGGGTTAGATTAATGCTGACCCCATTTACAGGGTGTGGCTGGAAGTGGTACAGGCCGTTAACTGAAACTTGGTGATGTTCACTAGGACAAACGACGTTGACGTTGTCAGCAGTCCTCATGTACAGCACTGTTTTTCAGTCTGAAAGCACAGTCGGGGGGTGTTAATAGACTTAAAATTTATATGGTAAACTCTTACTTAACACAAGGGCTAAATAATTTTTCTTGTTTGCGTAGTTATAGCAATATATCAGAGTATTTTTGGTTTGAAATGGCAGTGTTGTAAATATGCACTTATTTTAACTGTTGCTTGTAACTACGTGACACCAAAGGTGTTTGTATGAAGTTAAGGTTTAGCTTATAATTTTTGCCTCCTATTCTTTCCATTCCCAAACACAGGACATCTGATGAACCTTCTGGAGCTTGTTACCAGAGACCATTCTCCTCTATTCATTAAATCATGCACTATCCAACCGTGAAACACCGTGACGTTTATTTTCACTAGCAGGAAACATTTTCACATATTGGTAAGTTCTTGGCATTTAATGATATTTTTGTCATGTGGTAAGGGAAAG
>NW_010388208.1:37688-38417 GCF_000710305.1 Buceros rhinoceros silvestris | reverse complement strand
GGGTGTGAGGATAACAGTTTCATGAGGTCTTGTAGCTCTGTGTAAAAATTGATTTACCATCAGTAACAAGGGCTTGTTTAGAAATCTTACCCAGTTGCCAAAGATGAAGAATACCTCTGGCTGTTGTCCTGCTCCTCCCTTGTGGTACCGCTGCCTCCATGAATCATGGTCACTTGGTTCTTACCTCCTTGATTGGGAAACAGGTGAAGAAGAGCTCAAAGCAAGAGGTAAAAATGCATAGCAGTGCAGAACAGCACTTGGTACCTTCCTACAGACCATCCTGGCTCGTTTTGTGGCTGGGACAGAGGTGTAAACGAGTCTTAACAGCAACTGCCCCAGGTCTAAGCAAAAATATGTGTATTTTTTTTTCTTAGCTAACAAAGTAATTTCCCATGTGTCTCTGTCGCTCTGGCTCCCTTGCTCCCCGTTTTATTTTTTTAACTGCCTAAATAACAGGACTAAAAGGAGCCGGCCAAAACAACTGCTCTGGAGAAGCAGTCGGGATTAGAGAAAGGCAGGACTTGGCAGTCCGAAAGAGAAACCGAGAACAAAGTCAATGGTATTTGCTTCAATTGGGTCATATTTGTTTTCAGGATTTTTCACAGTTCTGCTTGTTGCCATAAGAATGCTTGGATTTTCCTCGTGACTTCATTTGCTTGTTAGATCTGCTGGGTCACCGCTTAGAGTGACATCAGGCTGTATTGGAAAAGTTCTCTTCATTTTTATCTT
>NW_010388208.1:36741-37609 GCF_000710305.1 Buceros rhinoceros silvestris | reverse complement strand
CTGCCGATCTTTTTGTTCACAATCTGCTGCCACAGAAGGTCAGTCGTGAAATCAGCAGCATTGGTTTGTAGCTTTTTTTTGCTCTATAGTGAAGATGTCTGAAACGCAGAGATCAGAAGGACAGAGCAAAAACTTTCCTGTAACAGGATGTAAACAGTGTGAAGGGTTGAATAAATCAGAGTCAGAGGTTTTTAAGTTAAATACTGCGGTGTAGCCAATGTGCTGTTCTGAGGAAAATCAAGGTTGGTTTGTCGGAGAGGAGCAAGCGTCCGAGGTGCTAGTGAAGTGGATGCATCCTCACAGGCAGGAGATGAACCATTCCTGACCTTTGTTCCTGGTAATCGTGACTGTAGATGGCATATCCAAGAAGTCTGGCGGCGAAGGTGCTTTCCCGTACCCAAGGACCTCTGTTTCACACAGAATTTCCCAAGTCTTGGGGTTATGTAGTCTCTTACCCTCAAGTGGAATCAGCCAGTTACAAACATTTCAAGAGGAAATTCACTTCTTGCAAATCTGAATTTTTTCAGGAGTCGCATCGGTAGCTCTTTGACCTCCAGGTTGGATAGGTCAGACGAGGTGAGTTCGTGCCCTTCAGGCCACAAACGTCTGTTTAAAAAATCATTAAAGTGAGATGTTTTGAAAAGCTCCCAAACAGGAAAGACTGTTGTTTCAAGGATCTGTTTGAAGTTTTAGTGTCTAAAATTAGACTTTTTTTTCCCATACTTGAAGAAACGACTCAAATGTAACCAGACTTTTAATTACCTGCAATGGATTGATAGGCTTTGAGTCAACACTGAGGGTTCATGAAGTCATGCACAGAGGTGTTATGACGGTGAGTCTGGAAGGAGGGCGGTTCCAACTAGTAATC
>NW_010388208.1:20203-36572 GCF_000710305.1 Buceros rhinoceros silvestris | reverse complement strand
TGTTCGCAGCCAGTGAGCTCCCTGTGCTGCCCCTGGGCTGTTGATGTCCTCAGCTGTCGTAGGAGAAGCGCTAGACCTGGAACCCAGTTTGTTACTGGTAAGAAGAAATGGGCTTGGCTTTTATTTATTTTTCATGTTGAAGTTTGCATGCTTTTTCTAACAAAATCAGAAAAAACTGTCTTCATTGCTTATCACATTAACACTCTAGCAAAATGTGTATCTCTGGTCTTTTTTTTCCTCTGATTTTTAACTTCACAGTTTCTAAATTTCTAATTGTCCTCATTCCCAAACATGGGGGTTGACCGTTTTCCCTTAGCTTTCATTTCAGACCATGCTTGGTCTTTAGTTCTATATGCTCAGTAGGAGCTAATGAAGGTTCATAAATGAATTTTTCTAACGCACCTTCAGGAATCCTGTCTTTCGGTTGCACTTTGGTTGTGTCTGGCCCTGTAACTTCAGGAAGATGGTTTGGCAAGTCAAAGGCCAAAGCCAAGTTGCTGGCTTAAAATTTTATAGCGGAGAGTGAAATGTTTAGTGATTGCTCCCTGTTGTTTCATGTTCTGCTTACTGAAGTTAGATTTTGCTTTGGGTTCACATTCGGACTGTGGAAACAAAGCTTTGGTGCTAGGAATAACTAGAGGCGTGTAGAGTTTGCACGTCCTTAGTCTTTTTGCTGAAATTGGGCGCCTTTTAATTCCAAATTGGATCTGGCTCTGTGTATTCTCATGGCAGAAGCAATTGTAAACTGACAGCATGGTCTAAAAGGGTCGCGTGTCCTAGGTGAATCTGACCCCGGTTTTTGAAGTCTGCCTGTGCCGAGAGCTTGCGGTCTGAGCGAGTGATTTCTTTGCCAGCGTGTCGAAGGTGTGATGCTTGTGCTGCTGCTGTTGGAACCTCACTCATGGACTTTCTGGCTTGTAACTGCTGCAGAGGTGCTGAACGGAGCTGCTGTTGTCATGCTATTGGTGATGGCTTGAAATTGGAGGGTTTTAGTGACTCCTCCTCAGGCAGATGTTAATTCAGTATTGGTAGAGGCTTAGCGTTGATTTTTTTTGCCGTACAATCATTGAGAGTTGAGTGGGCCTCTCAAATTTCATGATAAAAATATAATTAATATTTAAGGTCACTCAGAATCATTTGCCTCCCAAATTCTTGCCTTTTCTATAATTCTGTAGTTTTTCTCAATCTGAATGACAGAACTTTTTATTTTCTTCCTGTGACTCGTAACCCGTAAGGAGGGACGTGTGCTGTGGGCTGTAATTACCCATCCTCATCCCAGTCATCAGGGCGACAGTGCTGTTCCATGGAACCCTGAGCCGCGAGTACCTGCTTTGGCCCAAGGGTCTGGTTTGGTCTGTTGACAAACAGCTGCCTGGTTCTCTTTGAATTCAGAGCTGTGGTTGGAATGACCCACTTGAACAAGGGCTGATGGGTTTCGTGAATCAGAACAGGGCAGAAGAGTTTCTCTTCTCGTTTTCATACACTCTTACTTGCATCTGCTTTGGACGAAGCTGAGCGAAGAATATGGTTTTGGGGTACGTGGTGTCAAGAAATGGAAATTGCTCTAGAATCGTGTGCTCTTCTTCCATAAAAACACACTTAGGAGGAAACACTTCATTTCTGGACACTTCTACGTGCCAGGCTCAGAGGCAGTGTCTTTGCACGCTGTTATTAGCCGCTAATACCCGGAGTCATCAGCTTTTCCCCTCTTTCAGAAGTCTGGGTACTGCCCGTCTCAGATGCCGGGGTTACCCCGGGCTGTTTCGTTCTCGGTTCTTTCAGTGTGGGGCACGTGGACAGGAGGAATCCTGTGCGTTTCTCGTGTCTTTAGTTGGGTAGAAGGGAAACTCATCCACACACTGTGTCTCATTGTGCAAGGAGGCGTTCCAGGCCCCAGCTCACCTCACAGAGCTCCTTGGCAGAGGAATTTAAGAAATGTTGGAATGTCTTGGGAGTGGAGACACGGACAGGACACAGGGGAAGCCGAGAAGTGGGGTGTGTTTGTTGGTTTTTTGTACAATAAACGGTTGGAGTGGATCTGAGTTCTTCCTTAATCTGTTTTTACTTTTCGCTGAAGGGAGAGGGGGAGGAAACAGCACATTTTTGGTGGAATTCCAGTGGGCATGTTTTCCCCTGGGGAGCACGGGGCGGCTGGTGGGAGAGCGCACCAGTGAGTGTTCTGTAGTGACCCCCTAACGCGGGTCCCTAAAGCATGGAAACACCTTCAGAGAACTGGAACAGACTAAATGTCGTGTAGTTGGAATTTTTGGTTCCCTTAGATTCTGAGACAGCAAAAAGTAAACGAACAATCCCCCTACCCCCAAAACTCCCAAAGCCCCTCTAGTCCTTTTTTTTTCCTTTCCCCTGTTTTCCTTCTGTGTGCAGGGAGTTTATTTTTGTTCCCACCATTTCCCGGGGGACTGGACTGTAGCAGCTTTCATCTGTGTGCTTCATTTCTTGCCGGTGGCTTTTTGTGAAAACTCAAATAACGCACCGAGCTGAGAGGCAACCAGTTTATCCCCCCGCAACCTGACTGGGGTGAAGAGCGTGGTGAGGAGACTAGTTCTGGGTCGGTGTGCTGAGAGGGTGGCGATGTTCCTGGTTACTCTTTTTTCAAACCGTCCCAAGAGTAGGTGATGATGGTGTTTATTTGGGCTCTTACCAAGTCATCAGGTGGTATTTTCGTGTTCAAATAACCGTACTGATAGCACAAACTGAACGGGTCTTGTGTTTGCAGAAGCAGGTTCATTCTAGCTGGGGTTAAACGTTCTATACATTATTGATGCTCACTCTGAGACCGGGGGTTTGACAACATGAAAAATGAAAAGCTGGCCTGTATCCTGACAGAAGTTTGTGTAAAGTGGTTATTAAATCTGCTCGTGTTTTGTTCTTTTTGCTGTTACAACCAAGTGTTGTTTGTTTAGGGACAATTTTTAAATTATTTTTGGAGAGGGGGTAGACTGGAGTTACTGTACCTCTGCCAATGACTTACGGAGAAAGCCTGATCTGCTGCAGTTTATTTTGTGGAAGATCTACAGCTGAGCTTTCATGGATCGTTGGCTTCTTGGAAGGCTGCGTCAGGGCATGTGCTGTCAACGCAGGCCCAGGCCAAAAGGATTTTAGTAGGTGCTCAACTTTGCCATCCTTCAGTGTACTGCAAAGACCAGAGATAAAACGAGAAAGCAGATCATTGATCTTCGAGGTCTGTTCCTAAAAGATCCTCACAGTGTGTTCCGCGCCTCCAGTAGAAGTTTGGAGGGTAGACCCTTTCTGAAGAAACTTATCTACAACACTCTTTTAAATGGAGATTAATATTGTTACCAGGAAAAGGGGAGAAAAAAACCCCCAACAACAAGCCACAAAACAGCGTGTAAAATTGGAACACAAGAGCATAGGGTTTTGAAGCTTCCTGAATTCTTAACTACTAGCAAATTGCCTTAAATTTAACTTGGATTAATTCCCTGGTGATCCTTGACATTAAACGGATGTTCTGGTTTGACATGGGTAGACAGAAAACTAATTAATTCCTCTGAATTTGAGGCATATTTAATTTTCTCCCCCGAAGACCTCTCATTTAGCAGGTACAATGCTGTGACAATGCCGACTGTGGCACGGTGTGTGAGGTAGCAGACCTTTTAGACAGAGGAAGATCAAGACGTCGGCAGTAATAACTGCTGGTTCGGAAGCTGTTGCGTTCCATCGATCGGGCCGAACCTGGGCATATCGGCGGTGTTGCTTGTGTACTCGAAAGGGCAGTCAAGTGCCCCCCTGAGGGGAGGGGATGGGTGTCCTCCTCATCCATCTCTCCATCCCTTTGTACTTCAGAACAAGGACAAGTCGTTCTCTCTTTGCGTAGAGGAATGCATATTGTCATTATTTGTGCTTGTTCTCTTACATTCATCATGGTTTAGGATGTCAGGTATTTTTGCTTTCTGGTCCAAAAGATTCCTGCCCACCCTCTGCTCTTGTCCCCACTGTGCTTGGAACTGTGGGCAGGAGACAAGGACTGCACGACCTTGCTGTAATGACACGCTTGTGTTCATCCATGGCTTGCCTGGAGGGCATCTTCTGTCAAGAGCTTGGAGGGAGGGAGCGAGGGAGGTCGGTGAGCAATCTTGCACAGATTATTTGTGTGTGTGTGTGTGTTTAGTCAAAATCCTTTGATAGGAAATAAAGTCAGAGGAAGGCTATTTCCTGAAGAAGTTCTCCCATACAAAGCACCAGATAGTCAGTGCCCGAACCTCAAACTGGTCCAGTCTAAAGCAAAGGTAGCAAGAGACAATGGTTTTAATCTGGGTTTCTGCCGTAGGCAGCTTAAGCAAGGGACACGGTGAGTCTAAAAGAGACTGTTACCAACAGTGAGGGGGAACCCAACCCACTGAACTCAGCTGAATAAACACATGAAACAGTAAAGAAATAAAATCCCAAGGAATTGGTGTAATTTCCAGGTGGGAAACTTGCCCAAAGGAAAGCTGTTGTTGGACAGATCCACAAAACCAGGTGAAGACATTGACAGAGACTACTGATGCTGATCGGTATTAGACTGAGACCGAGGGAAGTTATCCTTGCAGGACATTTCCCACCCAGCCCCCACCAGTTCCAGGGAGCTGATGTCTTTATTATGGATTTTGATAGCCATGGAGGAACAGCCAAAGGAAATGCCATCTCTGAAACCTCCTGATGGCGTGGTAGTTGTATGCTGTGAGGTTTTCCTGTGTCTTCCTCGGAGCCATGTGGATGTGGCAGCTGTTGAAGACGGGATTGGTGATGGACGACTCACTTTATCCTATGTGGCAATTCCTGTTTCCTGAGGGGACAAAGATGACTCTTCAGCTCCTAAAAGTAGATGCAGCAGTGGTTTCTGGAATAAAGACAAAGCTGAATTGTCATTCTGCCTGAAGAGGTGGTTCTCTCAGACATGAAGAGGTTGGGAAGCGGTGGCAGCCACCCCCAGAGCCTGGGTTAGAGAGCTGCTCTGCTGGCTGGCTCCATCACAACCTCTTCGGGTCAGACACCTGAAAAATCCATTCTTCCACCCCCTCCCTGCCTTACTCCCTGACTCTGATTCTTAGTTTGATTTTTATTTCTTTGAGATGGTAGATGGCTTCTGTGTGAGGATCGGATTTGAGCCTCCGGGCATTTTTCAGCAGTGAATAGTTAGTGTTGTTCCAGGGGTGTAGAGCTACACCGCTCTTGACCTCTTCCAGTTCCAATATAAAAGAAATACATTCTTGGTGAGTTCTGTGCTTGATTCATCAGAAGGTTGTATGAGTTTGAACACCAGTTTGACAGGTTTGTTTTGCAGGAAGATGGTCCTTCCTCTCTTAAGGGAAGCAAATGCTTCTCAACAATTGGGGACCAGCTGATCCCACAATTCCCATTTCTGACACTGCTCTGTTCTTGCGCAGCTGGAGATGCTCGTGCAGGCAATTGTGCATAGCTGAAACTTTCCAATCATCAGGTGACTTCCCAGAAGAAAGGTCCTGTTGGCACATGCGTTCAGTGGGCTGAGAGGTGGTTTTCTAGCCAATGGTGCTTGCTGAACTGTTTTGCTAGCTGTTTTGCTGCTGTAGGTGATGTTAACAGCCCAGACGAGGGGAAGGGAGCAGAGCTCTTTCGGATCTGTCCTCCACAGTGCTGGAAACCCACTCACGTGGGTGAAGAAACTCTTAGGCTGTCCTAGGGCTGCCCGCTGCGGTGAGCCAGTTGAACAGATGGGACTGAATTTGGGTTTGAACTCAGCTCTGCTAGCAAGCTGCTTCAAGCTCTCATCAGCCTCCTTACCAACAGTGTGTGTGTTTAACCGTGTGGGCTCCAGGACCACACGACCTCAGAGGAGCAGTGATTCTGGTTTTATCAGCAACCAGCAGGAGCCGAAATCCAGGCTTCTGATCTCTGTGTCTGCCCGTAATTACATTCGATATTTGGTCTTGTCAGCAAGTACCAATTTTACAGTTGCCTGTTTGCATGTGGACCCACATACCAGTTTTACAGTTGGAACTTCTTATATTGGAACAAATTTAAGTTTTTGGGAGAAAAGAGTAGACAGCCTTAGCGTTGTGTGGCAGCTCGGCGCTCTTAATCAGTTGGACCATTAAACCACTGTTACACAGTAGATAAATCTCAATGGTAAGTTCCAAATAAGTGGTAGATAAAACGGTAGAAATTAGTGCTGAGGAGTTTGCAGAGCTGCGGTGGCGAAGGCGAGTACGGAGTTGCACAGGTAGTAAGTGCTGAGAAAGATTTGGCAGAGGGTGCCATGTCAGGCCGCTCTGCGGCTGCCAGCATCCATCACCCTAACATCCCCATCCACCCTGGCACCCTGGGGTGGTACCTTGGGAGGTTCTGGTGAGGTGTTGGGACAGGAGATGAAGCTGTGTGGGAAGAGTTGTCCGTGTTGCTGTGTTAGTTCTTTCGCGCTATTTGAAAATATTAGTGCCACTGGTTACTGTCAACGTATCCACATTTAACACCTCTTTGTCTGCTTGGGGTGTGACAGGAGGGGAATTTGAAGCATAGCTTTCAAGATACGGGGCTCTGACGTGCTGCTGGCACCAACTAGCCTTTTTTTGGATAACGGTGTCAAATTTTATGAAAGGTGATCGAAAGTCCTGTGAATTCTCAGCTTGATGGATGCTTTGCTCTTTTGCTCATAAGCGTCCTTTCTAAACGTGAGTGTTCAGGTGATGGTTAGAATTTCCCTGCCCAGTCTTGGGGTGGTTGTGGGGTGAACGTGGAGATGTTAAGTCAAGGAAGTAGCGTGCTTTATTGCAAAGTTAGAAATCTTGTGCTGGTAAGCAGTTCAGCGTCAAGTAACATGAATTTCGTAGTTCTGAGTTATTGCCAGTTTAGTTTGGGTGGGGACTGAAAATGTAGTGATCTGTGGTCTTGGACTTGCCTATTGCTCCTCCAACTTGTGAATAGGGTTTATAGCCCCTCAATGGCAATAAAGCAAGGGAAGAAGCTGGTTTCGATTGGCTGTTGCTGTCTGAGGGTTTCAGCCAGTCTGTGAGTTGGGGAAGTTGTGCTACAGAGGGCTCGTCCAGAGGTGGTCTCCATCAGCAGGGCTTCAGGTGTGGTACCGCTTTCAAAACCAAAGTTGCCTGAACCCAAGCAGTAACACCTGACAGCCGCCCCACCTCCGCAACTCGGGATAGGTTTTCTTAGCGGTCTGTAGGAATTTAAAGAAATGTTTCTCTGTTGAGCTTCACATTTAGTCCCTTTTAACATAAATAATTTGAAGTCCAGTGAAAATAAGCTGCACCGTGTGATGTGCGCAGTCACAGGCAGCGGTTGTGTTTTGTGGGATTCCTTCAGGATGACCCTGTCACTTCATTCGGTACAACTTGAGGTTTGTCTCAGCCTTTCATGAACGCACTTGTCAGCTCAAACTGGGTTTTGTAATGCTTTCATTTCCTTCCCCACACAGGACTTGTGGAAGAGGAAACACAAAGATTTCCAAATGAACAACCGAAAGGAAGATATGGAGATTGCTTCCCACTACCGTCATCTGCTGCGTGAGCTGAACGAGCAGAGGCAGCATGGCATCCTCTGTGACGTCTGCATCATAGTGGAGGGGAAAATCTTTAAGGCTCACAAAAACGTTCTGCTTGGGAGCAGTCGCTACTTCAAAACGCTCTACTGCCAGGTCCAGAAAACCTCCGACCAGGCCACCGTCACCCACCTGGACATCGTGACTGCACAGGGCTTCAAAGCCATCATCGACTTCATGTACTCCGCACACCTAGCGCTGACCAGCAGGAACGTCATCGAGGTGATGTCAGCTGCCAGCTACCTGCAGATGACGGACATCGTACAAGCCTGTCACAATTTCATAAAAGCAGCTCTCGACATAAGCATAAAGTCTGATGCCTCGGACGACCTCGTCGATTATGAACTCGGAGCCCCCTCCAGCAGCAGCACGGACGCGCTCATCTCGGCGGTGGTGGCTGGCAGGAGCATATCTCCCTGGTTAGCTCGGCGAACGAGCCCAGCCAACTCGTCCGGAGACTCAGCCATCGCCAGCTGCCACGAAGGAGGGAGCAGTTATGGAAAAGAGGATCAAGAACCAAAAGCAGACAGCCAGGAGGATGTTTCATCCCAGTCTCTTTGGTCCAGTGACATGGGCTATGGGTCTTTACGGATCAAGGAGGAGCAGGTTTCCCCGTCACATTATGGAGGGAGCGAACTCCATTCTGCCAAGGATAGTGCAATACAGAGCGCGTTCTCGGAGCAAGGAGTAGGGGATGGCTGGCAACCCACGGGGCGCAGGAAGAACAGGAAAAATAAGGACACTGTGCGGCACATTACGCAGCAAGTGGAGGATGACAGCAGGGCGAGTTCTCCGATGCCATCTTTTTTACCTGCCTCAGGATGGCCCTACAGTAGCCGAGACCCAAGTAAGTTCTTCCAGTTTTCATGGCTGCGATTAAAAAGGTTGAGATAATTAGAGCTGTTTACGGTATGATCTTACCAGCCTCTGAAACACACTGGCTTGCCAGAAACTGAAAACCTCGGGGCCCCAGCGCTACAGGCTGGTTCTCCTGTGAAAGAAGCTGGTGGTTTTGTTTTGGCCTTGAACACAGAATGGCCTAAATCACCCCCAAACCACCATTATAAGTGTTGGACTTAATGAGAGAAAAGGCTGGGATTTATTTTAGCAGGTGTGCAAACTGATGTCAAGGTTGAAGAATTTTCCTCGCGCAGTAGATTGATGATGTAATTACACCACACACGGGTATAATTTGTACTTCCCGATATTCAGGTGTCGCCTTTGCCCATGTGAGGAAACCACCGTAACTTGTTGCTGTAGTGGTAACTCGGAAGAATAATGCGGGTTTTGGAGGTGCTACGAAGGCTTGGTGTGTTTTGATGTGTGACTACTTGTAGTCTGAGATGAGAGGCAGCTTTTAACGTGTGTAGCTAGGGAAGAAGATGTTTTCTTGACATCTTTTGAATCTTTAGTGGTTACTTTCTGTCTCAGGATAACTGTCCTCTCTGATTCCCTGGCAACAAATAGGTCGGGAATCCTACTGATACAGGAGTGCGGGGTGTTTTTTTCCTGAGGACTTCAAGGGAGTGTGGTATGAAACTCCCTCAAGCTGACTTGCAGGGCTTTGCCTGTGTTTGCTGGCATACCAGAACCCCAGCCAGCCAGGAGGAGGGTGTGGGAGATCATATCCCCTTACGTTGCCAAAGGCAAATGAAAAAGGCAATATAAATAGTACTGAAACTCTGAAGAGTCTTTATGTGCTGAAGAAGGATGTTTAAGTTGCTTACATACTGCAGTTTAAAAGTGACTTTCACTGAAGGGGTAACTGTACAAATGTCTGTAGATTTATTACAGTTCACAGTTATCTGCTGCAGCAAGCTTGCATGTAATTATTCTAATTGGCTGGTGATAAAATCTAAACAACGTCAGTTAGAAGAAAAATGCGAGATAACTTGAGATAACAGTGATTTATGACGAATCCTGTTGTTGCAACGGATGTGTTTTAGGCCTGTTTTGAATGGAGATTCAGCACGGGTTGCCTGGTTTGCTGTTCACAGGCAAATACTGTTCACTGTCATGAAAAGAAGCGGGTCACTCATCCGCTCCGTGAGGTGTGCAGGGTTTGGGCAGTGCGGAATACAAGAGATTGTATCGCGGGAAGCTGAATGAGGTGTAGATACTTCCTAATTGTGAAGGAATTAAACAGAAGTGGCCTCTTTCCTTATGCCTGTTTGCAGAGGAGAGGAAGGTGGCTCCGGGCGCTGACTCGGCGCGGTGCTGAGGCAGCACATCAGCAGGCACCATCCAGTTATTTGTTCTGAATCTTGTCTTCAGGGCGGTTTCCTGCAAAAGAGGTGCTTTTGGCTGGCAGTTGAGAGCTGAAAGGTGGCAGTTGGGCAGTAGTTTTGCTATTTCACAGCTAAAGGAAAACCAAACAGCAATGTTTCTCCCTGTCAAAAAGGAGAGGAGCTCCAAGAGGCAGCAGGCATGGGGCTGCCTGGGTGGGCAGTGGCTAGCCAGCCTGGTGCTGCCCCAAGAGCAATGTGTGCGAGGTCAAACTGGCCATGCTGGGCACGGGGCTGGGGGTGTTGGAGAGAGAGCTGCTCGTGGTTTCTTCGTGTTGGCCTTCTGGAGAGGTGGGCATTCGCCTCTCTGCCCTGCTGAAAAGGGATGTTTCTCTGTGCTGTGGGCCTGAGCTCGTGGGATGGGTGTCAAGGGACTTAATGGCACGCAGTGAAGTGTGGGCTTCATGTCTCTGCGTGCTTCCCCTAAGCAGGAGGGGCCCTGTGTGCATTTTAGGTCAAATTTTCTTGTCTTTTGGGGGATTTCTTGGGGGTATGATTTCAGAGGATTTGAGATCCATGTGGGTTCAGTTTCAGTTGACACTGGACATCTCAGAGAGCAAACCTTGTGTGTGTAGGTGTGCGGGTTGGGTGAAGTCAGAGTTGGTCACTCAGGTGACCAAACCATCACTGTCTGGTCCCTACAAGCAGCGGGGTCTTCTGGTCATCTCCAGCAGGTGGAAGAATCTTCTTGTGCCTGGCTCCATCTCCAGGGCTCTGCTTAGGTTGGTTGGTGGTACCCCAGGCTCTTCCCTCTCCTGCTGGAGTCCAGAAGTAGTCAAGAGGTGTTGCAAACTTAGGTCCTGTGCATGAAGGAAAAAATCGTTTTCTTCATGAAAACAGATGATGGCAAGTGTCTGCGCTGCGCGGTGGGTATTTAGGATGTATTTAACTTTCAACTTGAGGTTGTCTCACTTAGTAGTGCCAGGCTTCCTTCTTTAAAGCAGACTGAGAAGTCTGCTGTGTCTCGCTTTTGTTAACCTCTTTATGTAGAAGTGTCCCAACCTGTTATTGTTCATGGCCAAGATGGAAAGGAACTCCTCTGCTGCGGAAGTGGGTGTTAGGTGTTCTTCCTCAGGTAGCTAAGAGGAAAAAAGTTACCTAGAACTCTTTGTTCTTTGAGGCTCATTCACGTTTCTGATCCATTCAGTTATTTGAAGGTGCTGCTTGTTCAGTCAGAGAGCCCTCACTGGGGGGTAATTCGGGTACCGTTTGCAAATGCCTCTGTACTGGAGGACTGGCAGTGACCTTCTGGCAATGTGCAAGCTGAGTTCGGAGAGTCCATCTTAACAGTCCACCGTTGGCGTCATCCTCCTGAAATTGTTCACTGTGCTCCAGCAAGGTGCAGCGATTTGGAAGGTGGATCTTGCAAGTAACCGTTGCATCCCCCTATCTGATTGGCGGTCATCTGGGGCAGTGTACTTCACAGGTTGAAACCCTGCTCTGTAATATACTCCTGTGCTCCACAGGATTGCTGGATTTATGTGCGTTGCGAAGAAACTCGTGGTTGTCACTGAAACTTTGCTTTTGACCCAGCTAACTGCTTGTTTACACTTTGTAGTGGTGCTTCTTTCAGGGGGAACCGTGTTCCTATCCATACAGGCAGGGTGTGCTGAAGTGATCGAGATCGAGAATGTGACAAAGCTCTCGGTTTCTGCAGGGTGGAGTCCGTCAGCCTCAGTTGATGAGGACTGTCTTGTCAGGCTAGTTTCAGTTTGTTAATTTGGACTCTCTCTTTAGCATAGAACACGTTAGGTTTTTTTCTTTCACATCCTGTTTGGGTTGTTCAGGATGTCAGTCTGTCCTTCCGCCTGTGAAACACTCATATATACGTTTTCCTCACCAAGCTGCATTAACTTGGACCAGCGATTTCCAACATAAACTGAAGGATGGGCTTTTATAAATAATAACTTTATTCAGAACTGAGCCAAGAGGAATTTCCTCCACAGACCTGCCAAAATAACAGGTCTGCCTTTTATTTTAACCTTTTTCCTTGAATTTCGTAGGTTTTCTAAAGAAACGTATCGCTCTTTATCAGTCTTAATAAAAAATATGCTTACAAAATTCCAAGCATCCTCATTTTCCTGAGGCTGCTGTTCCTCTAATGTTGAGAGATAAAGTTGTTACATGATTACACGTCCCGAGTGCGTGGACTACGGGAGCGGGTGGTATTCAAAAGGCTCTCGGCAAACAGGGCTGGTTTTGCCTCTTGATGCGGTGGAACGCTCTGTCCCTTGGAGGGTGTGTTTTGAAGAACTTATTGATGGTTTTATTAACGTGTTAGTTCAAGCACAGTAGTTATGAATCAGGAATTTAATCCCAAGGAAATACTCCCACACATCTTCTGAGTGTTGGCACCCTAAAGCTGCGAGTCAGTTTTTGTGTGCCAATTGACTGTGAAATGAAGCTAATTATTCTCAAACACAACAGCCGTTCGTAGAGACGCTGCAGCTTGGGAACTCTGCTTCACCGTGGTTGTGTGTAGAGGAATTGCTGTCTTCTGTAAGAGCTGCTTCAGGGCTCGGGAAAGCCCAGAGTAGTGACCTCCACTACTCTGCCCCCCGGGAAGGGCGGGCAGGACTCCACCAGATCCTTCTGCCTTCGCAGAGTTCCAAGTTCCTTCGGTATTTTTGAGAGGGAGGCAAGAAACTGCTCAGTCTAGCTGAACTCTCAGCTCTTTCCGTGCAGGTGAGGTGTGTTCCTGTGCTGGTAGGTGAGTGTGTAGACTGCCTCGTTATAGGACGTGTTTATTCTTGAAAAAGTCTTTTTCTCAGCAGTCTACCAGGCTTCTTGCAGCTCTTTCATGTTTTCAATGCAGATCTTCCAATCTTTCCTTGATTTTTAAATTATTTTTCAAAAAGCGAACATCCCGTTGTTTCTGTTGCGATGCTTGGCAAGCACATTAGACCAAGCAGTGGAACAGAGGTTTTGTATAATGAGAAGAGGGGCAAGAAAGGAGCGTGGTGTTTGTACTGTGGTGTTTGAGGACCTCTTTAAGATTTTTGTTCTGCAAAACCTCTGTAATACTTCTGGCTTTACATGATGCTTTATAAATAATCAATTTACCTGTCCTGAGGAGAATGAAAAAGCTGATCTTCAGGCTAGCACTGGAGATTAATATTAATGAGGAAATACAGAAAAGGCAGTGTGAGCGAGCTCAGAAAGAACGGGATTTTGCCATTGGCGACAGAGGCTGTTGGGTGTGAAGGGTTGTGCCAGCATGGAGTGGGGATGGGGAAAGGGGAGGAGAGGTGGGGCGGAGGAGGAGAGAGGAGAATAGGGAGAGGGAAGAGGGATAAAGAAAAAGAGAACTAGAACAAGTTCGGAGAACCAATGAGTCTGAGGTTGGTGTAGTAAGAGGCAGGAGGTGCAGGAGCAGGGCTGCAGCAGGACAGGTCTCTGCTGGGAATACCTGCTGAGCACTGAGGCTGAAGGAGTGAGCTGAGTTTTGGGCTTTTGTACCCAGCTATTCCCGTCAGAGATAACAGACCTCGATCCCTCCTAGCCAGTCATTCTTCACTCTTCTTTTTCTGCAGCCCAATAGGAAAACCCTTTTGCTGCAGCTTGAAATACAGCCGAAACCCATCACCGGGACAGAATACAGACGTTCGCTCTTCCTTTGGATGGGTTTTGCTTTGAGGAGGTGGAGTCTCCAACCCATCTGCCATGGTCTGAGTTCTGGCTGCGAAGTGAAAACTTAAGGTTTTGTCACAGCCAGGAATGAACTCTAGGCTGGTTAAAATTCCCGTTAATACTTGATGTCCTCAGACAACACGGGCTCAAACTGTGAGAGTTGCCCGCTGTGAGGTCACTATTTAGATCATTCATTTTGGAGAGATGATGTTTTAAGGATAGATGTTTTGGATCAAAATGTTCTGCTCATTGGAAAGCTGTCGGAGTGTTTTTGAGGGTAGGTGATAGCACATTACAGATTGTCTGTCACTTGGAAAATTCAGGTAGTTACTGCATTTTTTCCACCTGCTTTTCATGGAGTTGTAGCGTTGGTGCAAGGTATTAAAATAATCTTTGCTCCGACTGAGGGGGCTTCACTGATGTTTTTCCTGGGGAGGTATTTCAATGCCTAAAGCAGCGGTGGTTGCCGATGACAGGCTTTCCTTCGCAGCCAGACCTGGAGGAGTTATAGCGCTCTAATGCCTCCCCCAGAATTCTTGCTTAGCACCGAAATCAGCTTAGCCCATGTGTGGCATTCCGCTGGCTCTCGGAGCTGCCCAGGTTTCAAGCCCCTCTTTGGCACTTTGTTCGTGTGTGCTGAGTATCCAGTTCCCTATGTGGAGGCAGCTGCTGGTTGCAGCAAAAAGCAAAACCAAACATTAAAAAAACCCAACCAAAATCCAAAACCCAGCCCAAACCCTCCTGACCTCTGTCTCCATGTGCCGAATGTTGGAGAAGCAGTGCAGGGTGCTCAGTGACTAAGGCACGTTCTGCCTGTCGCAGGCTAAGGGAATTATTAGGCTGCTGTCTTTGCAGGGATGACTCGGGAGTTCCTGTTATTAAAGGGTTAGGTCAGGTTATTTTCAAGTTTGGAAGCTAAAATCATTGCTTTAAACCCAGACACTTACTCCCTGGCTACACCCTGACTTTAAAATGGTTCCACCCTAAACCAGCTTTAGCTCAAAGCTCAGAGACTGTTTCCTCTCCCCACCCTGCATTCCATTTTCCCCAGGCTCCAGAGCCCTCCTCCTCCTCCTCCTTCTCCCTGCGGTAACAGCCCTGATTCTGTTAATCTGCTTTAGCTCCCAGATCAGAGGCATTTCCCCTCTCTCAAGTGCCCTTCTCGCCATCTTACTGGTTCATGTGCCAAGGTTACACTGCGTTCATCTCGACAGAGATACCAACTTGGCAAAAAAAATTTTTTTTACCCTCTTTTTGTTTCTTTCCTAAAATTGCAAGTGAGAAATGAAGAAGGTTTTAGAATTTTAACATTAAAAAAATTTCTAATCCTGCCTTGCCATGGTGACTGGTTGGGACTTTCACTTTCCTATTCAAAGGGTGCTTTTGCGTTAAAACGGAGCCAGAACTGATTCTACAGCTGCGGCGTCCAGGAGTCAAACCTGAAGACTCACTTTGCCGTATTGGTCTCAGGTTTGGGGTTGTTTTGTTGATTTTTTGCATTTCTTACCAGCTTTCAGAAGGTCAGTGTTAGTTCTGGGGATTTCACTCGGCATGCCGCGGTGTCGGGTGCCCTGGTGTTCCTGTCCAGTGGGATGCTCGGATGTTGTCTTTCCATCCCGTCACGTTTGTGTCTGTCCACATGCAGACAGACGTGCGGCAGGAGACTGTCTCTGCTGAGCAGCAGCAGAGCAGCAGCAATGCTCTCTCTGTGGGGCTGGGAGGCTCAGAAAGAGAGGTTCCGCCTCCAATCAACCTTAGTATTTTTAAAGGGATCATCTGTGGGAAGTGACCGTACAATTCTCTGCGTATTTTGGGGAAACAAGCGTGGCTTAAAGTATTTCTGCACTGCCCAGTCATTGCTGCTCCTGCAGGGACCACTTGATTGCTCTGCTTCAGAAGCAGTGAACTCATCCAGTTTGACCATTTCTCTCTCTTTGGATTTGGGTGTTTTGTTGTATCCTGTTGCGGGGAGGATGAGTTCCATGGCCAGGTTTACTCTGTGGCCCTACAGACATTTCAGTTGAGGTCACTGACAGGCAGGGGGAGAGCAGCAGCAAGCAGCTGGGTTTGGGCCAGGAGCTGCTTTGGCTGGCACAGAGCACAGAAGAATACCTGCAGAATTCAGTGGCAGGAAAATAAATATTACAGGAGAGAGATAAAAATTGAGTGTTCTTTTTTTCCTTCCGCCTGGAGGAGTGGAGGAAATTTTGCAGTTGATATTTGTACACTGCTCTCTGTTGTGAGGGAAACAAAGATGGAGATAGAGTTGTGCTTTTGGAATAGCAGTGCAGAAATACCAACATAAAACCAGGTCATACTTGTGTAGAACAAGCCTGGTTTATTTTAGAAATATTGCTGCAGAGGTATGGAGGAGAATGTTTCTGTTGGTAAAACATGGAGAACATCTCTGGCTGGAGGATGGTTTCGAAGCCGGTGTGAGGAGTGCAGCCTTTCAGCTGGCACAGACTGCCCCGAGCCCTCCAGAAGCAGCGAGGGCCTTGGAAGCCGGCAGGGTTGTGCAGGACGGTGTTTTTCAGCAGCCCCGATCCCGACGGTGCAGGACAGTGCCCCAGATTGTGAATCATGGCTGAGAAACTGTGGTAGGACTCAAAGCTAGAAGAGGAGGGAAGGGAAAGCGCAGCCTGAAGGAGACCGTGGGTTTGGTTCCGTAAGGGTTCGCTTAAGAGCTCTTGAAGAAACACGAAGGCAGTTTTCAATGATCATACGTGTTGTGGTTAAATCCTGGTGTTTGCCAGATAGTTTCCCAAGTTACGAGGTCGGGGCTGCTTTCGAGCGCTGCGCGCGTGTCTCACATCCACATGTATACGATTACGTTTGTAAAACAGTGCTAATCAAAACCAGTCCGGCTCGTGGCATTGCCTCCCTGCCCCCGCACGCCAGC
>NW_010388208.1:2562-20136 GCF_000710305.1 Buceros rhinoceros silvestris | reverse complement strand
GTGGCATTGCCTCCCTGCCCCAGTACGACAGAATGTGGGAATGCCGGCGTTCGCGGAACAAACAGGGAGTTGTGAAACGCTTTTGGAGGGTTTCTGCTCGGAGGGGGGGGTATCTGAAATACAAGCTTCAGGGATATTTTTAGCAGCTGGTAAAAGATTGTCTTTTTTCTACCAGCCCGGGTGCTCCTTTTTTTTATTCCCAAGAAAAAACAGTAGGAAAGTAAAGCTTTTTCTTTTTTTCTCTGTGAGTTTAAAAATTAATTATGTCTTTCACACAGAAGAAGATCAAGCCAAATCCTCCTAAACTCACAGAAGAAACATCATTCCTGAAACTTGAGATGAAACCTATGTCAGGCAGATCTGTACAGATACTTGACACAAAATAGGAAGGAGAACCTCAGCAGACAAAGTCTTTGTTTTCACCCAGAGTTTTTGCAGGAGAGTTTGGCTCACATCGTTGTTGGGCAGTGTCCTTGAAAGAAAAGCTGGGTTTAAGTGTCTCCCACTTTCCCGCAGTACTGAATTGCACCCCCCACGCTCTCCCACGGTTGTTCCGGTGAAAATGTCTGTCCAGCCTTGTAGAGAACCGGATTGGGGAACTGATCCGTGTTTAAAAATAACTTTTTTTAATAAACCAGTTTATTTTTAACATATTAGTTCCTGTCTCAAATTGACAACTATACTCGTAGACTCGGTACAGCTGAGAGAATAGCAGGGGAGGATGCAGGGATGAGGATTTGGGGTGGGAGAAGCTGCTGATGCTAGGACCTCTTCTCTCATGCACCTCTGCCCTTTCTGCTTGTCACGTTGTCAACAAACATCATCACATTTGCCACCGCACTAAAAGTGTGCAGCTATGTGCAGGAGACCTCAAACTGCTACCCCAGGCAGCGCCATGACTGCCCCCAGCACAGGGAGCTTCCAGGGCTGGTGCTGTTTGCTCTGTCCATCAGCAGCTTGGGTGGTGGGATGGGGTGGACCCTCGGTGAGCTGTTGGGTGACGCCAGACTGAAGGAATAATTGGTTGGAAGGCAGCAGTGCCAGACACAGCGCAAATTCAGCAAAGGCAGTGGGACAGAATAACCCCGTACATTCTGGAGACTCGGAGACCGAGGGAGAAGCGTTCCTGTGCTGTGCTCTGCGGGGCAGAAAGGGCTTTGAGGAGAAGGTGGATCTCCTCTGACCTCGAGACTGGAACGAAAAGAGCAATACTGAGGAGCAGTGACTTGGCAAAACACTGCCCTTAGCTCTTGGGGAAGATCTTGTTTCTGCTTTGAGTTTTCCAGCAGCAGATGTGATCTCGTATGGCTTTCGTCCACACCTTCCTC
Organism: Buceros rhinoceros silvestris; assembly: GCF_000710305.1. Taxonomy (NCBI): domain Eukaryota; kingdom Metazoa; phylum Chordata; class Aves; order Bucerotiformes; family Bucerotidae; genus Buceros; species Buceros rhinoceros. The sequence continues at coordinate 18,808 of NW_010388208.1, read as the reverse complement.
CCTCCTCATGGGTTTAGTCCTCCAGCTACAGATTTCCAGAAGATAGTGAACTATGTACATGAGAGAGCCGGAATAGAAGTTGGAAGAGAGGAAACATGATTATAAAAACAAATTATGAAAGAGAATAATAGGATTGGGAGTCTGGGAGACAACAGAAAACACCCGGGAGGCGGGTGTGTGTGTGTGTGTGTTTGTGTGACCAAGAGTGGGGGAGCAGCAGCCACTGAGGAGGTGGTTTGGTAACAGCAGAGGTTAAGCTTTAATGAGGGAAAATGACTGAAGCAGGGAGAAGAAATACAAGAAAAGACTGGGTTTGTGAATTAAAGTCATTAATTAAGGTACTCGGATGGATTCTGTGAAATGGAGAAGGTTCTCGGTGTTTCAGAGATGGCACGTGCATTTTTTCAGCGGTTTGCCTAGGTCTAATGCTAATAAAGCTTTTCCAGAGCTGCTGCCTTTTGGATCCTAGGCTGGTGTAATAGAGTAACTGCAAAATAATTATTTGCTAAAGAGACTAATGAGCTCGGTTTTTTCGAGCAGCGATAATCCCGGGTTTAGCTGGCTGCCCTGATCGGGATTTCCTGCGAGCGGTGCCTGGAACCCGTGGAGTCGCAGGGACTGCCTCAGTGGCGTGAAAAATGAGCTGCGGAGGGGCTGGAGGGAGCTCTCAGGCTGCTCCTGAGCTGCTGCCTTGAGTAATTGCGAAGCAGAAGCTCATTTACCAGAGCTGGGTTTACGTGCTGCTGAAGCGCTGTAGTAAACAGTTTAGATTACTGGGAAGTGACGGGCGCTTTGATTCACAGAATTCTTTGGCTAAATCTTCTCAACAGAAGCCGTGTTTTTGGGAAACAGGAGAAGCAGCTCTGGAGATGCCGTGAGGAGGAACTTTATGCGTTTTGGGGTTGTAGTGCACTGAGAGTGTTTCAGTAGGTCTGTGACTAAGTGGATATTTATTTTGCCGTAATGTGTGTTTGATTAGGTGACATCAGCTATAAATCCTGGAAGCGCTAAAGCCCCTGTTTCACTGTCTGTCTCCAATCTTGGCTTTTGAGGAACTTGTAATGTCTTGTTGTGGTTACAATTAATCCGCGTGTGTTTTAGCAATTAGTGTTTATGTGCAGCAGGCAGCCACGGATTCTGGCGACTGTCAATCAGTGTCTGCCACTGGCTCGGAAACAGGGACGGGGAGAGCGCGACGTGATTTACTGCCTGCCCCGTTATTTGGCAGTGCCGATCTGTGCGGCGATTCGCCGCGTAGGCGGCGGGGAGCAAAGGAGCAGCAGTGTTACCGCAGCGTTGACCTGATAAAGCTGTCTGTTCCGTTACCACTTCAAGGGGCTGGAATTCACTTTCTTCACCACCTTTTGAGCAGCTGCTGTTCTGTAAACTTGTGTAATCTCCCTTTATGTGGAAATGTTTTTAAAACAGACGTTGTTATCATCTAGAAAAGCGCAGATACCCCTTGACGCTCAGTAGCAGAGGGATGACAGAGGATGCCCAAGTCAAAGCGATGGCGGTGTTCTGCTTGGCTGTGATTTAATAAAACTGATGTATGCGATTGTAGGAGCAAAGCCCAGGTGGAGGAGGGAAAAGGGTTTGTTGTAGGGAGAGATCTCTGCTGGTTCACAGAGCTGCTGCTGCTGCGGTGTTTGTAGCCCCCAGGCCCAGCTGCTCCGTACGCCTCCGGGGGGTCCCTCGGTTTAATTTATTGTTTGCTTTGAGGCTTTGTGTTTTTTAAAGGAAGTGGGAAAACTGCTCAGTAGGGAGGTTCTGGCAGTACAGGACAGCTTAGGAAAGGGAACTCGAATGTGCAGAGGGATCCGACGTGCTCTGGACTAGGACTGGCAAATCCCTGCCCGATCCTGGCTCCGCGGGCTGGACACCTTGCGCAAGTCACGGCGTCTTTCTCTGTAAAGTGGAGATAAAAATAGCGCTTTCCCTTTAGCCATTCTGCAGGGCCCAGGAGGCAGGCGCTGCCCCAGGGTCCCTGGCAGCGTTTTCAATAAGCCCTGCTGGTGCTGTGCCCTGGTTTGCAGCTGTCGAACGCTACAACCAAGTGCTGGTTTGCCACGCTCTGCCTCGTCCCTTCTCGCGAGCTCTGAAACCGTCCCTGTGGGAATGAGTTCATCACATGGACAACACCGGAATTGCTGGCCCTGGGAAGTGCGGGAGGGATTTGTGAAAGCAGCTGTTAATTTGGTAGAGGTCACGCCGGTGCTTTGAACGGCTCTAGCTGCCTCGTGCACTGAGTAGACAAACATATTGTGAACGAGGAGGTAACAGAACGTTCAGGATCTGCCAAACAGCTTCTTTTTCCATCCGATCCTTCGTTATCAAGGCCTTCCCTTCGGATTTGGATTTTTTTCCCTCTACGTCTTGATAGTCCAGGTGCTCCCAAGGCATCCGTTTGCTGGGAAGCTTTTGCCCTCTTTGTGAAAGCAGCAAACAGTGTCTTCACAGTTAACCTCATCGTGGCATTTTCTTTTGTTCGGTCTCACTAATGGGTGCTTTTGCTAACAGTCCCGTGCATTTGTACATAGCTACCTGTTGTCAAGTGGCTCACCCGTGTCTTTGTCTTTAACTGTGTCTCTCTGTCTGAACCCAACCCTCCGATAGGCGCTGGGAACCACCGATGACTTTGTATTCATCAGGGAAGTGACTCACGGCATTCGGACTCATTAGCAGCCCACCGTTGTAGGCTGCTTGTTGCTGGATTTTTCAAAACCTTCATCGTGAAGAAGAAATGAAAGAATGAAAGTTTGGATTAACAGAGTAAAATTATGGAAAAAAACAGAACTTAAACGTTTCAAGGTCATAGCGAACTATCCTGAAAGTTTAAAATAGATCAGTAGCGTTGTCCAGTTATTGGTTGTGGGGAGGTTGTACGTCTCTCCCTCCGCTCTGCCTTCGCAGCGTGCGGCACTAAAGGTCAGACCCGTCGGTGGGGCAGAAGTGGAGGGTGCTGATGGACACGGGCTGGGAGGGCAGAACCCCCCAGCTAGGAGTAGGTTTCTGTGGCGCTCTCTATGGAGTCTCTGAATGGCCAAGGTCATCTTCAGACTTCAGGAAAAAGGGGAGTGAGAAACAACACTCTCACATGAAGAGTGAGCCAAAACTAGCTGGTTCTCGGTTGTGTGGACCCGTGGTGGGACAGGCGCGTGTGGTCGGTGTGCCCTGTCTCGGCAGCTCGATTGCGTCTCTGATGGCATCTTTTGTCACGCAGGTGCTGATGTGACAGTAAGCGAGCCCAGCAGCTCCGACAGCAGAGTGGAGCGGCCGGACGCCTACGCCAACGTCGAGGAAGCCCTCCTGGGTGGGGAGGGCAGCTACATCTCTCAGTCCCTGACGCCGGAGAAGGAGGACGCGCTCCAGGCTGCCACCGTTGCCAACCTGCGCGCAGCTCTCATGAGTAAGAACAGTTTGCTGTCCCTGAAGGCCGACATGCTGGGAGAGGACAGTTCGCTGCTGTTCGAGTACTTACCCAAGGGCACACATTCGCTCTCCCGTAAGTTTGTGTTTTACCTATTTTTTGTTCACTGATGCTTTAAGGGAGAAGCAAATACAGGTCATGGTCTCGTTTGTCACCACTGATACATTTCTGTCTGGTTTTAAGTCCTGCTTAATCCCACTTTCCATAAAATTTGGGAACCTGGCATAATGTTAACTGCTGAGGCATGGAAGGAAGTGTTCAGTGTGTACGTAGCGCTGGTCCTCACGGTTCTGTGGTACTTGGTTACGGAAGGGTGCTTCCAAACAAAAGAGGAAATACTTGAGTCCTTATGGTAAAGGAGGTGACTCCAGAGGTTTTGAACCGAAGCTGACGGGGTTGAAAGGCTTCGCTGTTGCTCCCGTGTCTGTAGAGACGCTTGTGATCTTGTAGATCGCGTGATCTTTGCTTCTTGCTGTTCCCTTTTAGACCTCTCACTAAGTAACGAGCAGCTACTGATGGTTTTGTTCTACTCGCGCCTGGAAATGGGTGTTTTTCTGCTGGTGATGTGCTGGGTCAGCTGATGCCACCGTTACGTGTGGCCGCTCGCTGCCCAGCTCTCTGCTGTGATTTCTGCATTGCAGTGTGAAATAGTTGGATCCTCTCGTGCCAAAGAAAGAAAAGTCATTAATGCTGTATTTTAATAATCCTCTCAGAAGATGGGGATATCATTTGTGACATAAAACAGAGCAAGCGGTGGCTTTGAGGACTGCATGTTAGTTTCCAGTGGAAAAGGTTCATTTTAAGCTATACTGAGAAAATTGATCAATTGAACAGAATGGAAACTGCACTGAAGATAACTATGGTTTTAGTTTCGTGTTCCTCAATGGCAACAGATAGGTAACTTCTAATGGTCACACGGCTTGTATGATGAAGGGAAATTACCGCACAACATAGTGTTAGCATCTCTTTTCTCTCATTGTGTCTGAACAGTACAATTATTTTTTAAAACTCTTAAATTTTAAGAACAAAAATAAAACTTTTGTACCTTATTCTACACTTGAATCTTTGGGGGAATCGCTGATGTGGTGGTGTTGTTTCTTCCATAGCAGTTCATGTTCTTAATGGTCTCTAAATCAGGTTTAGATGGTTCAAACTAGGCTGCTGGGTAGAAAATCCCCTGCTGCAGTGGAGTAGCCATAACCCAAAGCTTGGCGTGTTTGGAAAAGGGGGTAGATGAGAGCTCCTGAAGGGAGGGATGTCTCCAGAGGTCCTTCCTGCCTGTAATCAAGGTCCCTGTTTTCCACTCCTCTCTCATTACTTGAATTTCATTCCACTGAGCTTCAGGCATCTCATCTTTATGGAGCGAAGTGAGTTGTGTAAGACAAGGAGCTGCCCGCTCGCTTGCTCCGGAGCGCTCTCACCAGGAGCCGCAGCTGTGGCTGGCTGAGAGGGTTTTACAGAGACAGCGAGTTCGGGGCCATGTTTTTCTTTCATCTTTTCAGATTCACAGCTATCGATTTATTGTAATCACCTGTATCAGAACATCTTTTTCCAGACTCTCTTACTTTTAAGTGGTCGTTAGGGAATACAACAGGACATCAAGTTTAATGAGAATTTTCAGTGTATAAAGCGGCAGTGAAAGCAAGTGGTGAGAAGATTCTGGAGGTCTAAAAGCACAGTCTAGGTTGGTGCTGGCTTTGTAGGTGTTTTTCACATTTTTCTTCAAACACAATTTGAGGATGTTGAGTCATTTAAAATCCTGGCTTATATTAAAAAAAAAAAAAAAAAAAGGCGGGGGTAGGCAGGAGCACAGTGCAAAAGATTTGACTTACTTTTAAAACCCCCAAAGCCAGCACAGTGAAAAGGAAACACACTCATTTCAAGGATTTTAAGAGATCAGGCTCTCCAGAGTTTAAAAAGGTGATGTGTGTTTTTAATGCTAGCTGCTGCCACAGGACTGTCCTCCTGTTCTTTCTGAAGTGCCACAGTGAGGTCCTGACTCAGGCAGCAGCCTTCACGCTGATTTTCCTCTTCCGGAGGACAAGACTTATGGGAGGTGGACGGGTCCGAAGGGTGCGCTGTGCACGTTCAAAGTTCTGATGAGCCGCTTCTGAAAGGAACGTTACTCTCCAAGTTACTGCAGACATGACGAGTTTCCATTTTTCGTTCTGTAGTTCAGACTGTTGTAAAAGTTAATAGCGGGTAACCCTGTTCATTGTATATCGAAGTGATCGTATGAGCTGGGGGATCACTTGATGTTCAGCTGATGGAACGGGAAGCTGGAGTGTGTGGGGGCTGCCGTGTCACTGTGATGTAGTCAGGCATAAGTACAGCATTTCTAAAGCAGACCAGTCCAAGCTGGTTTAAAATGAGAAGGGAAGGTGGAAATATCTTGACATTTGGGTAACGCAGTTGCCAGATAAGCTGCATCCGAAAGGCTCTGAGAATCGATGGTGTTCGTGGTGTATCATCAAGATTAACGCTGCTCAGATGCTTGTCAGAAACCTAAAGAACATGCAGGTTTTGCAGAAAAAAGTTCACGTCGGTTATTCGTGGGTGACGCTGGGGTTGTCTCAGGAACCTGGGCAGTGTGGGCTTCAGGCTGGCTTTCAGAGAAGAGGTGCAGTTTTCCTCATCTTGGTGTTTTCTCCATGGTCCATCGGTAGAAGCGGGTTATTCTGTGCGGGTTTCCACCCCCGGCAGAGCTGTTCCACTCAGCGCCACGGTTCGCTCCTGAGTGCTTCACCCCCTTTGTGAGGCTGAACTGCCTGGTTCCCGGCGGCTGCACCGCGTCGGCGGTACTCGCAAAGGCTCGAGCTGAACGTTTTTAGCTGGTTTTGCCAAGAATTTTAATACTTATCAGAAAATGAGTTGGCCAGTTGACATCCTTGTTTTCTCCTTTAAAAAAAAAGTCAGGAAACCATCTGATTTGGGGGTGACCAGCTCCCTCAAAGGGCGACTCTTCCGCCTCTCCAGAATAGCATGTTACATGCTTTTTTATATGTCTAAGTTTGGCTTTTCCTGTTTACCCTCTTGCAACTGGCACTGTTTATGGAAGCGGTTCCTGCGCGGCATGCTGCCCAGGTGATTAAGGGGACACAGAGCCCCTTTCTTTGGGGCAAACCAGCTAATAGTTATTTTTAGGTAGCGGCTCGCTGGAGCCAGGGATTTGTCCATGCGCTGGATGTTAAAGGAAGACGTTTTCCACAGCGGTCAGCTTTCCCAAGAGGGCGTTACTCAGTTTGGGCTGGAATTTTTGTACAGGTAAATGAAGGTGTAGGGGAGAATGGATAAACAGGAGAAAATAACCTTTGCCTTTCTCTTTTCCACGCCAGTTCACTGTCCCGCTGCCAGAGCACCCTCTGTTCATATAAATACTGCTAGACCAGCACTCATCTGTGTGCAGACCCGACTGAAGGAACACGCTTTTGATTCCTGGTGTAAATGTTAAAATATTTCTCATTTCAATACATATTTAAGAGGGGGAAAAAAGTCTCTCACAGCACTAGTCAGAACAGGACAAAACATCCCTCAGGTGCTGTCTGCGTTCTGGTGTACACATGTGGGTCATTTCTGGGGGTGTCTCTTTGTGTGTTACTTGCAGTGGTTGAAACCAAATAAATGTTAATTTTTGTTTGTAAAGTCATCTTTGTGCATTGTGGTGTTGTACAGCTCCGTGGCTCCTGCTGGATGATGGCGTTTATTGGCTCTCCCTACCCTATTGCATTGCCCGTTCATTCCCCGTAACTTCTGCTTTAAGAAGTGCCACTGACGTGTCTGAGGAACCGGTGTAGCTCTGGGGAGGTGCTGATAAGGGATTAACCAAACCAGACCCCTCTGGCTTATCTGTAACCTAAAATCCCATTTGGTGAAGAACGTGCAGCCCAGAGGTGGCTCTCGGTTGTCCCACTGTGGAGCTTCGAGGTGAACGGGGCAGGTTGCATGGGTTTGGGTGTTGAGGGTCAAAAGGGGACGTGTGGGTATCTGGGCTCCAGTTCTGCTGTGGCCCACAGAGCTGGATTCCTGGTGACAGGTCTGTTCAGGAAATATCGATAAATTCACTTTTCTCCCCACTTCTTCTTACCCTGGATTTATGGGGTTTCAGCGTTTAAATTCTTCCAGGCACAGATGAGCACCAGCAGCATGAAAACACCATTGTTATCGCACCGGAGTTAACCGGTGTGTGAAAGGTTTCCATCTGCGATCAAAGCCAAGGAAGGTCACTCAAACATCCCGCCTGTGGCCCAGGAGCAGGATTTCCTCTACGCGCTGATAAAAAGTCAGGTTTGGGATTGTTCACGTTGAGAAACCTTGGTGTGGGTTCACTCGAACGCTTTGTGGTGACCCAGATCACAGTGTGTTGTACTGGAACAGGGCATAAACTGGGACTTGTTGTTTGTGGCTGCATTAAAGAGTGTTCCTTACATCCGTGAAGGTTTTGGTCGGACTCTTTTGTGTTGGAAATAAAAAGCCTTTAGAGCATAGAGTGCTTTGAGGATGAATTTATCCACTTTTATGCCGTATTTGTCTCTGATTTTCCCTGATTGTCTTTCACAAGTAACGATGAGCTCGGGATGTCACCCCACGTTCGGTGAAGGTGTTTGTTAAAGCTCCTCGAGCAGTCTGTGACACGCGCCGCTCTCGATCGCACTGTTTGTCCCTGATGACCAGGGCAGTCTCGGGAATGTCCATGTGCTGGTGCTGCAGCAGTGGCAAGAGGGTGTGGATTTGCTTGGGCAAATCGTGTTCTCCGCTGTAACTGTAGTAGATTTGTAAATGAAACGACTGCCAGGTGTAATTTTTGTCCAGATGTTTGTACTTCTGCCCTTGCTAAGCTTAGCATGAATGGAATAGTTTTTCTCCTCTTTTGTAAAGCACTTTGAGATCGAGGACTGACAGCTGGGTGTCAAAGAGACCCACCAGGGTCAAACTGTGCCATGTGAAGCCTTGACAGACCTTTTCCAGGCAGCGAGTAGGAAAGTCTGTGTGTCCGTTCGCTGACGATTGACGTGATGTGTTTGAGACAGTGCTCTCCAGGAGGTCTCTCAGAAACGCGATGGCTGTGGATATTTGCGCTGTGCTGCTTTGCCCCGATGGACTCGGCGGTGCCCGTGCCATGCGATCTAACCCGGCTGCAGACACCACGTGCGGACGAGGTGTTTTGGGTGGGGAGGCTGCTTTTAAAAAAACCAAACCAAACCGAAAGAAAAAAGCGCCTGGCATCCGTGTCCCGCCGCCTTCCCTCCCGCAGACAGAAGAGAAGCCGCGCGCGCCGGGGCGCTCCTGTGCAAGGCCGTCTCTGAAAGCACCAGCTGGTGCGAGTGCACGTGGGTGAGATTCGTTTCCTGTGTTCCCCAGGGCCTGGCACCAACTTGAATCGTTCAAGGGGCGAATGTGATGGCAAAGTGGAAGCACCATGCCCCCCGCTGCCCGCATCTCACCTTGCCACTCAGAGCCCCCCCGAGATCTGCTCTTTTGGTGAAATGTCACCAGAAACCGTGACAAAAGGAGACGTGCCTTCCGCAACCCAGGTAAGAGCGGGGGGAACATACAGAGGTGCCTGTTCAATCCCGTTCTCCCCGGGCAGGAGAAAAGCTTCGCTTCGAAAAGCCCATAACACCCCCTACTTCGATCTCTTAGCTTTATTTTAAACACAGGTTGTTTACATCTGGAAGCCTGCTGAGGTCAAGGCTGTGCTGTCCTCATTCCAGCTGTTCTGTCTCACCTCGACAGAACTCAAATTCAAGTAACTGTTTTTTTTCAAGTATGCATCCTCTTTTTACTGTAAATCCCTTCGTTTGCAAAACATTGCCCACAGGAGTATAGGGATGGCATAAGCCCCAGCTGCCCATCGCCCACCTCAGGGGTTCTGCATTCGAGTTTGGTGTAAATTCAGATGGAAGCATCTGGCTTTCTCTACCACCGGAGTTTGCCAGAAAAACCGTAGCTTCCTGCAGCATTTCTTAATCTGAATACATCTAAATGACGCTTTAATCCATTAAACAAGCGGGTGGAAGCACAGCGTTCCCTTTGCAGTCACCTGAGCGCAGAGCGGGCACTGGGATGGCAGGGAGCGGCGTGCCAGCTCTCCGGCAGACCGGCATCACGCCTCTGCCTCATAGAGCGTTGCCATCTGCCACACGCTGGCATATTGCAAATGGCTTAGGAAAGAAAAATAAACCCCCGGCTTTTATTTATAATTTGGCTCAGCAGTGCCAGGGAGTGTTGCATAAAGGGGGCTGCGCTGGAGGGGGCTGTTTTCTGCATGGAAGGAAAAAGTAGCTCACTGGAGCTAAGGGGAAAATTCCCAGTTCTGTTGTATCTGTGAGAAATTTTCTCTGCAGCGTGTCCCGTTGGCCTGAACCTCCCGTTCACGGTTAACGGGACTGGAACTGGGACCTAAACCAGGCACATTGATCGCTGCCTCCAAAACACCAAACCTTGCAAACCGTGGCCCTGTCAGCTTGGCCACTCTGGCCGGGCAGCTGGGGTTGCCAGGGCAAAGGGGTGAGGCAGCGATGGGAGGGGGTTCCGAGCAGGGGCCGCAGGGATGTGTTCTTGTCACGGCGTGCCCTAACTGCGGTGTGCTTCTGGTTGGCAGGCTGCTTACGGGGCGTTCTTAGCGCTGTGGCAGTTTGATAACTCTGATTCAGGTAAGCAGGGAGAAAAACACCTTTTTTTTTTCCTTTTCCCCTCAAGCTGTCGTTGTTTGATACCAGACCACACTGACTGGTACCTGCATGTGTTTGTTTCCATTTCAGACACGAGTTTCTCCAGATCTGAAGACACGGACCCTGACAGCCTGGACACGGCCCTGGCCAGGAGGCTGACCTGTGGCTTCTGCAGGAGGGTGTTTCAGCACGCGGAGGAGCTGAAGGAGCACATCCACGAGCACGCCTTCTCCATGCTTCTCCCCTTCGACCTGCTCGACTGCTGGCGGTCTGGCCTGGCTGACGGTGTCCCTCCCGGCCAGCTCGCCCGCTTCCAGTGCTCCAAGTGCCCCGCCAGCTTCACGCTGAAATCAAACATGGACCGGCACGAGAAGACCATCCACTTCAACTGTAAGAAGATGCAGTGTCCTAACTGTGCCAAGCTGTTTCGAGACAAGACAGACTTAAACCGGCATCTTATGTCTGTGCACTCGAGCGAGCGTATTTTTGTCTGTCTCCTCTGTGGCAAGGGCTTCGGCACGCAGAAGAACCTCGCCAGCCACGGCAAAGCGTGTGGCCTGGGCTCTGCCCAGCTGGGCGGGTTGGAGCTCTTGGACAGCGTAGGACAGAAGGAGGATCCCGGGGAGGTGTAGCTGCCGCCGTGGGCTTGAGACGCTGCTTTCAAACTAGAAAAAACCCTTTGTTCCCTTCTATGCTGCAAATAAACGTACCGCGGGTGTAACGCACCAGAGGAACCCTGAAGCTGATGAGGGTGGTGACGTGCTGGGTCCAGGTTCTGTGTGGCTGCAGCCGTGGTGCGGTTTTAGGGCAAAGAGAACTTCGGTCCGTCCGTGTGACGGGTGCTTCGGCACTCTTACTGGTGTGATCAAACCATGTGCTTACCCGACCTTAAACCGTGTTTGTCCGTAGATCTCAAAGTGCTTTATAAAAGAAATGGTGATGTTCTCCTCGTATCCCCAGGGAAAATAGCATCCCTCGACTCGTTGATCATGTTAGCAATAGACTCAGTAACAGAATTCAGTCTCTCGGTTCTGGTCTAGTGCTCTGTCCATTAGACAGAAACACCGTTTGGGTGTTTCAGGGATTAGGCGCTGGGAGAGCCCTGGGTTGCCCAGCCCCGTAAGTTGTTTAGATTTTGTGATACATAAAGGAGAAAAACATGCTGCTGGTTCTGTGTGCAACAGGGTCTATTATCTGGGCTTGAAAGTTGTCGCAAGGCTTGTGTATTTTATTGATGTGCTGTTTGGGTACTTTCAGGACTCAGAAAACACACTGGAGGATGGCCGTGGTTTCCAGGAACTCTGGACATCGTTCTGACTCGTTTGTTTTATATACTGTGGTTAATTAGCTAGACTGAGTGGATATTGGAACTGAGGAGAGGAGGCTTTCCACAGAGGATCTAACCGTAACGTAGCGTGCACATACAAAACCAGTGAGGTTCTTACTGGAGGGTAAAGTCTGACTGTAATTCCTATTTTATTATATGTAATTAATTTTTTTTTTTAAGATTACATGTTTCTGTGTCTCTTGCTGTATGTTTACATGCAAAACCAGGTGACAGTAACTGTGAAACCAAAGTAGCATAATTCTGTGGCGCTTCTCGCTGCTCTGCGGGCTGTGGAGCTGCTTCCCTTCGCCTGGGAGGGAGCTGAGGAGGCAAAAGCACCTTCCACGGACAGAACCCTTCTGTAGGGTTCTTCAGGAAAGCTCTTTCTCCTAATCTTGTTGCATCTCAGGGAGACAAAAACGAGAAATACTTGGTCGTGCATGAAGTGGACTTGAGCAGCCTGGAGGTCTCCAGGGGAGAGTTCCTTGTGTTGCTCTTCTCTGGGGAAAGCTGGCTGCGAGGGGCGTCCAGCGCCTGCCACCCTCGCTGCCGTCCCTGCTGCGAGTCAGAGCTGCGGGGAGACAGCTCTGAGGGTCGGAAGCTGGAGTTTCTCTGCTTGGATTAGCTCTTACTTTTCATTTAAGCAGGGTCAGAGTCAGGGATATGTTCCTGTAGAGTCACCATACTTCAGTCGTTTAAACTTTATTTTTTTGCTCTTGCTCCCGCTGACACCTTTGGCGTCGTGGATCCCGGCTCTCTGTGAACGAGGGCGGTTTATAGTCTGTCAGCTCCCTCGTTACAGATGTCAGTCTGATTGCCTCGTAATTTGTCTTGCTCTTAAATAACCAGCAAGTGAGGAAGGAGAAAGCTGAGCCCAGAGAGAAAGTTGTGACCAAAATGAGGCTTATCTGGAAATTTGGGAGCAGCCTGGTAGGATTCATCTGAAACGGAAAAATGAGATGCCAGCAAAAGTAGTTCCAGCAAATCTTACCAGGCTTCGTTCATGTGGTGATAGTTGGTGACGTTTCATGTTCGTTTGTTCTTCTCACGTTTGAGAATTTATTTCCACGGGGGACTATTTTTCTATAGTCGGGTCAGCTCCTTCTCTCGAGCAGAGGTTTAAGTAGTGTTTTGCTTGGCCCTTACGTCTGCCTGCAGCGCAGAGAGCTTCCAGCGCTTCCCTCCACCACCAGGAGCAGCTTCTTCACGATGTTAGAGCCGTAGAGCAGAGCCTTGCAGAGGTCGTGGGGAAAACTCGCTAAAAGCAGGATTTTCGTGTTAGGAACTGGCACGGGGAGCTGATGGGGGTGAGTTTGACAGGTGAATTGCACCTTGCTATTTATAACCTTAAATACAATCAGGATCGAGGGGACAAGGATTCTCTTAAAGTTTGTGGTTTCTGGATAATCCCTGGATGAGGGAAGCATTTTGGAGGCAGTGGTCTACCTGTCAGGCTGCAGTCAGTCCCACAAAGCTCTCTCCAGCAGGAGATCACTCGTGCTTTCCTGCCTCTTCGTTCAGGGATGTAGGAGCCTAGTTCCTCACCAGCCCCAGGGAAATAAGTGAAGTTACCTGAGGTGATGATGCAAAAGGCTCCTTGACAAGCAATACTGTGTTGTTTTAAAAAGGCACCTTTTCTGTATGTGTTTCCAAGAGGTTGAGTACAGAGGCTCTTGGCGTGGCACCATTGGTTCCGATTGCCGCTCCTGGGGGCTCTTCTGCCTGTAGTTGTGTCCAGTAGCTGCTGACCTGAGGCACTGCTGCTACCCTCGTCTTGTTCGAGGTTGTTTCTTAGGACCTCAACGCTGCTATACATATCTCTATCAGATATTGTCATTTAGACAAAAGGTTTTACTCGTACCAGTGTTGGTATGTTGTTCATGAAATATGCGTACTTGTAGGTGCATATATTTAGCAGTACTGTGAAATCGTTAACGCTGCCGTACAGTTATTTTTCTAACTCTGCTGTTGTTTTCCAGGTGTTTACTCCTGTAGATACCAGAACTAAATATATGGCTGTTTGGTGAAAAAACAGTTTTCAATAAAGCCATAGCTACAAAAAGTGTTCTGTGACTGTTTTAAATGTAAGCTTACTACAAGGTGAACCTGTTCTCTCACCTACTAGAAGGTGAACATGTTCTCAAGGGGCAAAAGTGGAATGCAGGTCAGAGGAGGCAGGTCTCGAAATCAGAACGTGTTACACGTCTGGGGTTGGGAATACCTGTCTGGGGTTGGGAATACCTGGCTTTTTGTGTGTGGGAGTAGTGCTCAGATTGTGCCGCTGAGTTTTGCAGTTGCCTTTTCGGCTTCTTCAGTAGCCCAGTATAAAGTGGAGGGACAGGTCCGGGCAGGGATGGAGAGGAGGCAGCTGGGCACTTCCGAAGTGACCGGATCAGGCACAGTCTGGCGATGCAGGAAATAAGGGATTGCATGGTATTCTCTCCTCTGAAGCACTTTTGCTTCAAATCTCGGGATCTGGTTGCTGTCAGGATCTCTGTGTCAGGTGTTTCCAGCGAGGTGGTTAAGCCTTGCTGAGCAGCTTGTCCTGCTTGCTGTCCTCAACACACATTTGTGGTGTCGAGTCGTGCTGTTCCTGGCCTTGGGCTGGAGGAAGAGGAGGGTTCTGTGGCCCCTCTTGGCTTCCCTTGATCAGCTTATAGCTTGCTTACCTTGTCTAGACTCCGTAGTAATAGGTTTATGGTGATCCTGGGAGTATCAGTATTTATGTGGCCTATCGCTGATAATCGAGCAGTTACAAGATCAGAGCAGAAACGTGCTCATCAGCAGCTTTGTGTCATAAAATTAATGCTTGCTGTAGAAGAAAGTGGGCTCCTTGCCTCTGATCCCGTAGACAAGGGGGCGTCAAATCCAGGGTGAATAAAGCGAAGAATAGTTATCCTGTAATGTAGAAGAGTGTTCATTTTGTAGTCGTTTGAAGAAATACAGAAAAAGCTGGTACGTCAGCAGAGAGGTCGGAGCAGGGCTGCTTCTGGGGTTAACGAGCTTGCACAAGGGCTCTGGCCATCGGGCCGTGTGGAAGTGCCTCCTCTGGTTGGCCCCCAAAGCAGCACAAGGGGAAACCAGCCCATCCAAATCCTGCCTGATCTGTACCAACAGGGAAATAAAATCCTCCTTAGCGCTCACTTTACCTGGCCTCACTCTTGCAGCCATGGCCCAGGTGAGTCGGAGCCTTTTCTTTTTTCCCCCCACCTTGGGCTAGAAAACTCTCTTTGACATCTTCACAAACGGGCTGAAAAACCCCACCAAACCACCCCAAAACCCAAGCTGCCGGAGGGGGGACCACCCCAGCTGCTGAGCAGCCCAAAGCAGCGCAGTGGGAGAATATTAACAATATTAGATCCAGTTCAAGCTGCCACTCAAAGGACAGATTTTTTTTTCACCGAGTTACCTGTGCAGAGGATTTGGTTAATTCCAAGTAGTCCAAACAAACACCAAGATAGAATTCCTGTCACAGCAGCTCTTGAACCACGCTTTTAGGCTGCATTAGAACAGTAAAAACCTTCTCAGAACACTTTCTAAGAAGAGCTTGTGTGGAGAGGTTGTCCTGGTCACGAAGGGTGGCGTCACCTCATCTGAACGGCTTCTCACAATGTCCTGTGGTTGGTGCCGTTACACGAGGGCAGTTACTTTTCCCATCGTCTTACCTGTATCGCAAATACTGGACAAAACACATTTTAGAAACAGAAGCGGGGGAAAAAAGCCCCTAAACTGGGTGTTAAATGACGGCGAGTACTGGTGAAAATTAGCACAGGAATGGAAAGCAGCAGAGTTAGAAGGTGGAGATTTAAAATCGCATCCCCCTGGACAGTCGCTTCCGAACTTGCAGTGGGGGGAGGTGGATGTCCTCGGGGAGCACCATCGCCCCGCGTTCCCCTGCCGCATTTTGCATATTGCGCTGCAGCTTTGTTTGGAGGGGGCAACACCAGCATTCTGCTGGCGCTTGAGCCCCCCGGGCTGTCCGTGCTGGCCCCGGGGCCCGCTCCCAGCGTGCCTCCGAGGAGACAACAAGAGGGGGAGAATCAGCAGTGTCAGAGCGGCTTCAGAGCACTCAGCCTTTTAACGTTCAGCAAAATACGACTGGGGGGCACAGAGAACAAGTCCACTCCTCTGTGCAGTTGTCTCGTAAGGTGGCTTGTGGGGGTCTGGCTGTCATTCAGCAGAGCTGGCAGAGCTGGCAGCCTCTTGCCCTGATCCTGTGTCGCTGCCACAGTGGTAGCACCAGCTGAGAGCTGGGTAACGCCGGGTGTGTTTGTGGGAGCCCTCCTGTCTCTTCTGGGCCATCTTTAGTCTCTGCTCCATCGCTGAAACACTCCTGCGGTGTGTGGGGATGAGCTTGCATTGCCCCGTAAGTCCAGCTGTGGTCTTTGTTCGTGTTGAGCCGCTGTTTCCTCAGAGAACAGCGGGAGAGGTTTAGATCTGGGTGCTCAGGATGATTCGCTCTCGCGAATCAGAACTCTAGCAGTCACCCCGCTCTGTTCGGCGCTTAGGGAGCAGTGGGCCGTGTGTGCTGTTGGGCAATGTTTGTGTGCTTGATGAAGGTACTTGAAGTGCTTCGCTTTAATGATATAAATGCAGTAATAAAAGGACTAAGAGGAATTGTAGATGCTCAAGGGGTGACAGTGCGATTTCCCACTGAACTAATTTAACACCGAAATAGTAAACGAGACAACTGACGTTCTGAAAGTAACGGGCGCCTTTTCCTTGCTCTCTTCCAGTCAACGAGTTCACGGTCATCAGGAAGAAGTTCAAGTGCCCGTACTGCAGCTTCTCGGCCATGCACCAGTGCATCCTAAAGAG
>NW_010388208.1:0-2440 GCF_000710305.1 Buceros rhinoceros silvestris | reverse complement strand
ATGGGGTCCCACACGGGAGAGCGGCCCGACCCCGGCGAGATCTGCGGCAAGAAATTCACCCGCCGGGAGCACATGAAGCGGCACACCTTGGTAAGGGCTGTCAGGACCTGCCGCTCCCTCCGCAGCGGGGAGCACCTTGTGGTCGGGCCAGCTGGTTGCCTCCATCGTTTTGTTGCTGAGAACTTGCCCTGGTTTTAACTGTCTCGGAAGTTCAGGAGGTTGTCGGCACGTTTCCCCCCAGCCCTTCCCTTGGAACAGTGGTGTTGAGTCAGGATACAGCCTCGCTAACGGTGTTTTCAGGTCCTGGGGGCCACACGCCGTTTCTTTTTGGCAAAAGGGAGATAGGATTAAGTTCTGCTCAGCAGCATCCAGTGATGCGGTTCACTTTGAATACGCCGAGTAAACTCTCCCTGCTGGAAAAGAGGGAGAGAGATGATCGGCTTTTGGCAGGTATTTCAACTACACATCGTTTTAGTGCCTGTTTTATAATTTCTCTTTTGTCCGGCTCTCTCAGCCCTTATTGTGCTCCCCGGAGCACCTGCTGTAATCCTTTCGGCTTTTGATGCCTGAAAATCATTCTTCCAGCAGCTGAAGGGAGCGAAACCTACTGATCCTGTCAGGTGGCTCTACCCAGCCCTGTCCGCTTGTCAAAGAGGTTACACGTTGTTTTAAAAAAAACCATAAAACACAATGACTTCTCATGCTGCGGCCAAAGATCAGATCCCCGCTCAGAGCGGGGAGAAGCGGAGCTGGGGCACATCAGAAGCGCTCGCGAGCTTTGAAGGCAGCTGGGGCCGGTGCGATCAGAGCCTGAGCGAGCGTCCTGCGGCAGCGAGGGCTGGCAGGGTACGGTGGGTCAATTTGTCCTCTTCCCAAAGAGCGGCATCAGTGCCAGGGCTGGGCATCGGGGTGCTGGCCAGGGCAAGCTCCTGGGCTGGCCCAGCGTAGTGTTAATATATAAAAACATACAGAATATGTATAAAAAAGAAACTATGTGTGAGTATAATACATCCTGGTCAGCCCTGAAGCGGTCAGGCAGTTGGGCTGGTGGTTGTTGTAGGTCCCTTCTAGCTGAACTGTTCTATAACTCAATAAAATGAGTATCTGGGTATAGGTTATACGTGGGTATGTATCAGTGACCCGGTGAGGCTCCTGGTGCTGGGGCTGTCACTGTGCTGGCCGTTGCCTTTGGGATTGGAGCAGCAGGAGAGCATTCTGAGCCAGCTCCTTGCCTCCCATGCGTGGCCAGAGCAGCCAGCCACAGATTTCACCTCGGATTAGGAGGTTTTGTGCGGATTTTGCTCATTGTGTGGTGAAGTTTGACTCTTGATTTTGGGTGTCCTGCTGAGCGTTCTCCTCCTGCCGCTTATTCTGTGAGTGTGGCAGCTCCATGTCCTGTTGCTCTCGCACAGAAAATGCAGCATGAGCAGCCACACATGTGACAAACCATTTTTCTGCCACCAAAGTAGTCAGAAATAAGGTTGGAGGTGCATTTGGCTGTGGGTTTTTTGAGATCCAGGATGCCTTACCGGTGCTTCTGCTCTTTGGTTCGTGGCAGCAGTGGGATCAGGAGAGAAGTCGCTGAACTGCTGCGCTGTTAGCCCTGGGTTAGCAGCGGCTGAGTGAAGGTGATGGTGGGTTGTTCTGCTCTGCGCAGAACTGGCCCTTGGGGCGGCTGGGGTTGATTTTCCTTTTCAAAACTTCCCTCATGGTGCTGGTGCAACGCAGCTCTGCACAACAGCAGGAGAAGGGGAGGGAAAAATGCAGTGATAGGAGTTCCTCCCCAGACCACTGTTCGGTGATCAAAGGGCAGCTATGAAGGATTTTGCGTTGTGTGACACCGTTCTGGGGCAAATTAATCCCAGTGGGTTTGAGCTCACAGCAAAAGCCCGCGATGATCTCGGTGCTGGGCTGCCATGGTTGTGCCTTTGCAGAAGAACGGGGGAGCGTGTCCTTCCTGCAGCTCTCCAGTTCCATCAGCACTGACCTTCCTGATGGCTCTCCTTCCGCAGGTCCACAGCAAAGATAAAAAATACGTCTGCAAAGTGTGCAACCGGGTGTTCATGTCCGCGGCCAGCGTGGGGATCAAGCACGGCTCTCGCCGCCACGGGGTCTGCGCCGACTGCTCTGGGCGAGGCATCGCCGGTCACCTGGACCACAATGGGGGAGAAGGGTCTCCAGACGAGTGCTACCCTGGGGAGGGCCAGTACATGGAAGACCCTGATGACATCAAAGTGGAAGGAGACGAGGAGATGGGAGACGACGATGACATCAAGTGGAAGGATGACGTGGGAATGTCACAAGATGATGTGATTTTAGATGATGACAAAGATGTCGACTCTCCACAGGAGCAGGACAACTCTGGGGAGAACGACAAGGATTTTACCTGGATTTCTTAGGGATTTTTTTTGTTTGTTTTTGTTTCGCTCTGTCGTTTGTA
>NW_010388207.1:0-242 GCF_000710305.1 Buceros rhinoceros silvestris | reverse complement strand
CCCGGCCCCGCGGGCGGCTCTCAGCGCCGGAGCCCGACCTTTTAGAAACCGTCAGTCACTTTGAAAAAGGCTTCAGGTGCTACTGTAAGGTCCTGTATGGAGCCCCGTCACTCCTAAAATGTGTATTATTTTCCGCAGCTACGCACGTATCTGCCCGTTGCAAAAAATGAGTGTTTTGGATTCTGTTAAAAATCTCTTTTAATTAAATATTAGCATTTTACAAAGGCGGCTGCAGCTTTTTT
>NW_010388206.1:17018-22652 GCF_000710305.1 Buceros rhinoceros silvestris | reverse complement strand
GGGCGCCGGGAGCTGCGCCCGTCCCGGTCCCTTTCACGTCAGTTTCCTCTCGCAGGGCCCGGTCGGGGGAGCGGGGAGCACACAGGGTCTGTGTAGATGTTACTGGCCCTGGCACCTCCCTTGGAACCCGCTTGATATTTTGATAGGTCTATAAGAGCAGATAAGGGGTGTAGCCTCTGACTTTGCCAGCGCTTGTCTGTGAAAACCTGGGTAAAGAAGGTGCGCAGGTGGGTTTGTTCTCGCTGTGGCATGCTCTTTCTGGCAGCACCTTTTAGGTGCTTTTAAATTTCATTATTTTTTATTCCATTTATATTCTCATTATACGTATCTGTTTGCTACCTTTTGTTTTCAGATAGGAATGATTTTTTTTTTTTGAGTGGTTTATCTGTTCTAATGATCTGGGGCAGATTTTCAACATATATTTTGTGGCAGTTTAACAAAATCCTGTTGCCCCCTGAGTGAGGCCAGTATTTAGAACTTGATTTAAAAGAAATACCAAAAGCTGCATCATCAAGTTCAGATAAACTTAATCGATGTATGAACTTATTCTTAAAGTTGGCAACTTGGGCGAAATGCTGATTAATTAATGCCCTTAGGGAACGTACTTGGGCTGGTCTAAAATAGGACCTAAAATAGCCTTTAGGTCTTACTGCCTTCAGCTATGGAAACCGTAGGTATGTGGCGGAAGGGCAGTGTGCAGAACTCAGAATTACAGAGCACAAGCTGGCTTGTGGAGGTCGTCTCTTAGGAGGTGAGCATCACAGTTGGATGTGAGGTCTTGATTTCATTCTTCACTTTGCTGTTGGTGTCCTGGATGACTATGGGCCTGTGACGACGACTCGAGACTAGTTTTCCTTGTACTTTGAAATAGGAAGATGCGAAGCTGAATTAAGGAATACTGTTACTGTAAACAAATTGTGAATTCACGAGTTGGAGTTGAGGCAAAGTTTCTTCAAGTTCAGAATGAATGATTTGGAAAAATACTGGAGAGGTAAGTGTTGAAGAGGACATTGTCTATGGAACCAGAAGAGTGTTCTGGTGTCTGTGGATTCTTGTTTCTCTGGATGAGGTTGTGAGAAAGTAACTGAATTTCTGCAATTTTTTGATCTGCTGACTTTCTTCTGGTGAGTGAGTTTGCTGAAGGCTTGGAATCAATTTTCCTTTAGTTAGCCTTGTTTCCTGGCTAGAGCTCGAGCAGCACCTTGTCCTGACCCATCAGTCTTCTCCTATAGATGGACTGGGGTCGTTCTGCAGGAAGAAAGGGGACTCTGGAATGGTTACAGTGTATTTTCCACTGATGCCCTACTTGTGGGTCACAGTTTCTTAAAGCATCTTGTTTGTAGAGATGCTACAGAAACAGTGCAGGTCGTTAGTGGTTATTGCAAGTTCTTAGTCACTAACATGCATCCATCATTTGGATTTGATGCCAAACAAATGTGGAGGTTATTTTGCCTTCATAGCCTCTGGCTGATGATGGAAACTAAAGGTTGTGTTGTTTAATTGGATGCTGTCCTCCAGATGTACACTCTTGTACTGGATAACAGCCTCTGATTAAAACCAACCAAGCTGCTATATTTTCTTACCATCTACATGTCCTGGGGTTGCTGGGACAGAATCCCAGGCCGGTCATGGTCTGCAGCCTGTTAACAGTTCCCAGTCTGCTGGGAGATGAAGCTGGGAGGGGCAGAAGCCAGAGCAGCTGCCCTGAGTTGGCTACAGGTGGATCCCATCCCATAAACTGACCACCAGTATAAAAGGGGAAGTTGGATGAGGAAGGGGGCTCCTCCTCTTCCTCTGTGTTGGGGATGGGTCATCGTTCTGCGTTTAAGGAACTGTCTTCCTGTCTGTTGTGACTGTTGAACGTTTGCTGGGCTGAGGATAACCTCATATACTTTATAATGGTATTAATGTTTGTTTGGCCGTTTCGTTCATCCCATCTTCCTTTCAAGCCATGGGTCTCCTCTCCTTTTCCCGATCTAGGACTCAGCTGCATGAGTTGTTCTGGGATCAACAGGAACATCTTTTCTAGTGGAAACTGGAATGTGCAGGGCATCAGTCACCCACGTGCCTTTGACCTGGAGCTCCCGAGGCTCAAGTTTGTGCACATACGCTGTAGGGCCTGTCCTACAGTAGAAAAGGGCTGTGGCACATGGGTTTTCTTTGGTCCTGAAGACGCAAAATGAAGATTTACGTGTGTTTCACTAGTTTTGTGTGCTGCTTAATCCAGGATTGTGTCCAAAAGGGAAAGAAAGGTGATGGCAAAAAAAAAAAGTTAAACAACAGATGATGTGTGTGTGGAAGCTGAGGTAACGTTCTGCCTTGTAACCATGTCCACATCCTGGCAGAAATGTCTGTTGTACTCTTTCTTTCTCGGGTCTCTTGTTCATCTTGCTATTGTGAGCTGTGGTCTGTGAGCTTGTAACTCAAAACCTGTGCCCTGTAGTTTCATCTTTCTGAGCAGTTCCTTTTATGTTAAGCTTGAGATTCAGGTTGGTGTTCATTTGAAGATTGTTCTATCAGTATAGATTTGAAGAGCTTTATTTTACTGTTCAATAACTGCTAGTACCTTTTAGCTCTGTAAATCTTTTACTATATGGGGGAAAAATTGAAATAACTGCACAAGGTGGTGTGTTGATATAAATTGGTGTTCCTTTACAGACCTGTAAATTAAAGTCAGAGCTCCTTAAATGAGATAAAAGAGTCTGTAAGTACTACCTCTGTCTTGTTCAAAATCTGTGCGGAATAACTTGAGTAAGATGGTAGAAATAACTTCATTTGAAAAAGAAATTTGCTGGCATAGCAGCAGTTCATGCTCCTAAAACCCTGCTGGCTTCAGTGCACGGAGATTTGCTGTTGGAGCAGTTCAGAAATGCCTTGCTTAGCTGCAGGACCTGTTCTAAAGTGCTGGGAATGGAAACTACTGAGAAGTGACGTACGTATGTAGCGGGATTTACTGCTGCAAAGCTTAGTGATGGCTAATTTGTAGGCACTGCTGGCTGCAGAAGTGGGGCTGGTGTCTCCCAGTTGCATGCTGAAGAGCCTCTGCCACCCGCCGAGGTCTGACTACATAGAAGTGGGATTATGTGATGGCTGTTTTGTCTGTGGCAGTGAGTGAACATCACAGAAAATCCACATACTTGAGGGATTTGTCTTGTATTTTGCATTAAACAACTGCTGGGTTAAATATTGATGCTCTCCTTGATGTGGGTGCTGGGTGCAGTAGTTGGCCCTTTCCAGGAGGATGTCCCTTGGACTCTTGTGTGTGCTGGAGCTTTCTCACCCTGGCTCCAGGGACCTGGCAGCAACTGAGACTTGTATTTGTGTGTAAACCTTTTGTGATTTTAAGTATAAACATTCTTCGTGGTGAATTTCTCTTCTGTTCTGTTTCCAGTCTCTGCCCTGGAGATCAGGTGGTAGAAGGTGTGAGGAAGGGCAAGAGTTTGTACACAGAAAACGAACAAGTTCAACCTGTTTATGGTAGAAATCAAGAACCTGTAATGTTTCAGTGTTGGTTAAAGACAGGTGGAGGTGTGGCAGAACACATCCGTGTTCTCGCTCCTGAGAGGAAGGTTAAAGAATTCTGAGTTCCAGTTTTCCCAGGGCAGAAGCAGCCAGGGAGCCCTGAAATAGCTGCTCGTGGGAAGAGGGGCTGATGCTAACCAGCAGCTGAAGTGTGCGTGAGGAGGGGTCTGGAAGTCCCGGGTGGGTAAAGCTGGGACAGAAAAATAGTTTTAAAGCATTATGCGCATTTTGCGGCCTGGAAAGTCCAGAAATACAACAATTCTTTAACTGTGAAGCAATGAAACCCATCTCTTGGGAGTTCCAAAGGAAGATGATTGTCTTTTTAGTGCTTAATATACCCACCACCCCATTTTTAAAAATCTGTTACCAAAGGCTCTAAAGTCTGTCCAGCTAAACACGTCAGCAGTCAAGAACCATTCCTGAAATTCAGTGTTTCTAGGTCTGATTTTGGACTGGAGCAATTTGAAGTTGCATGGATCTAAACTAAGAACCAAAATCCACCCAACTCTAGTTTAAATTAATTAAATAATTTCCTAGAATTTTTTCCCCTCAGTATATGTTTTAATTTTGACAATCGGGAGGGAAATGTGCACACTTTATATTTTTGTGTATATAGCAACACAGCATAGAGGAGAGACTTCCTTGCAGTTCAGAGTTTTTGTTTTTCTGCAGTTTAAAAATGGGGCGTCGCTCCTCGGACACAGAAGAGGAGACCAGAAGCAGAAGGAAAAAGAAACACCGCAGACGTTCGTCTTCCAGTAGCTCCTCAGACAGCAGAACATACAGCCGTAAAAAATCCGGGAGGAAATCAAGGTCGCGCTCTCGAGATCTCCAGTCTCGCTCGCATTCGTATGAGAAAAGGTGCGTTTGTAATTTACTGTCTGCTGCGTGTTTACAAATCGAGTTACGAAGTGTTGGAATCCCATGTGGGGTCAGTTCTAGGCTGGGATTTTATAGCAAAGGTTGCTCTGAATCTGGGAAGTTGTGGCAATGTTTTCAGTGTCTAAAGAAAAAACCCAAACCACCACTAAAAAACCCCCACAACAGCTTGCTCCCTTCCAAGAACACAAACCCGGTGTACACATGGATCCAGAGGTAACTTCCTCCTTAAACCTGGCAAAACCCTGCTGACTAAAATGACTCTTCCTTTCTCCTCCTTCTAAATAAGGAATTTGGAATCTTTTTGGAAATGTAACAGTTTGTAAGGTAGTTTAATTCAACTAGTTGTAGACTATTTGTTGAAATAAACCAAGGAGGTCTTTCCAGACAAGGAGGTAGACCTTCTCCACCGGAAGACATGGGGTGATATTGCAGCAGGTCCAGACACTTCCTGCAGCTGCTGCTCTTCACCATTATCCTTGCTGGTTTTTAAGTGCACAGGATGCAGTGGCCAGCCAGGTGCTTAGAACACAGGTCACGTGGCTCAATCCACCAATTGTTCTTGACCTAATGCTGTGTTTCCTTCATCAGAGGCCCCTTCAGTACCTGCTCTTTTCGGATCAGGTGCCCTATCCTGGTTGTGTCTCAGTCTGACTCACAGTGATCCTGGAGTCACCCTGAATGAGGGAGTCAATTTATTAGTGAGTGGAGCTGGAAAATACTCATCAATACTCAGTGTGTAGCTGCCCAGTAAATACACTAGCAAACACTCTGACAACCATTTCTTTAGCTGGCAGAGGAGTGTGTCAGTGAGGGGCACGCTGGCTGGTTCTGGGGGTTTTTTATTTCCATTCTGCCTTTCTTCTGCTCCTGCTTAGCGTCTACATGCAGCCCTTAGGGGACACCACGAGATGACATGGGCTTTGATGCCAACAGTACGCTGATGACACACAGCTTTGTGAATCCCTTTAGTCCAGTGCAGGCATGGCTATCTCTCAGATAAAAACAGAGCTTGAAGGGAGATTAGAGTCTGGACAACAACCAGTTGACTTCAGTTGAATCCCAAAAGACAGAAGTGTCTGCTTTCCGGATCTGCCTGGCACCTTTGCTTTGCCCTTAGTTAGGGCATTTGCTCCTGGCAGTTGAGTCACTGTTAGATGCCTGCTGCATTTGTCCCCGACCCTGAAGAATCAGAAGCAGCAGCCTCTAAAATTGCTGTTCTTCGGTCAGCAG
>NW_010388206.1:14033-16940 GCF_000710305.1 Buceros rhinoceros silvestris | reverse complement strand
AACATTGTGTTCCTTTTTCAGATGAAGACCTGCTCTGTAATCATTAACCTGTGTATCTTTTCCAGTTTAGACTGGTGCAGCAGTACCGGTGCGTGGTGCAGCACCTTTTCCCTCATGCTATATCAGCGCCTGTCACATCAACTACATCCCAAACTACAGAAGTGTTTCTGCATGGTGCTACATTTTAATATTAAAAGCAATAAAGACCAAAAATAGGTTCTCATATGGAGTGTAATTGCTGTTTCATTAGCTGTTAGGGAGACGGAGAGGAAATTTTAGATTAAGGCTTGGAAGGTGTCTCTCCCCCTCACTGTTTGGATTAGTTGGTTTAATTTATGTATTTAGTATGTATTCTTTCTCCTTTGTGGATAAGAATTTATTCTTTGAAGAAATGAAATGGGGAGGTTGGGTGAGAGGAGAAAAGGAGGGTACCTTTCTGTCTCAGCTCAGGATAACTCTTCAAGCTCAAATGGAATAAATTAATGCTGATTATTTGTTTACTAATAGTACTAGGAAAAAAAAAAAAGCAGGGAGGAGGGGTCTGTCTGCGTTGGAGCAGAACACAGCTTGTGTGTATGGAAGTTGAAGTAACAGATCTGTCAGGTTATATATATAAACATTAAATATTTGTAGGTGTGTGTAGTTGGTAGCGCTGGAGACGTGGTCCTGACCCACCACGGGGCAGATCTGTGTAAATCCTGCTGAGGATGCGGGTGCTACATGCTGCTTCAACCTTTGATTTGGCAGAGGTGGTTGAGGACCATCCAGTGAGCTGGTCATGGGACTAAACACCATGGAGAGCTGGGTTGTGGTCCTGGCTCTGCCTGTGAGGCAGTGCATGGTTTTTGGTACATCAGTGAACTTCTGTTTCTCCACCTACCCTGTGTCTGTCCAGGGCTGTGTATTAGACGATAAGCTCTTGAAGACAGGCAGTCTGAGTAGTGTGAATTACTACAGCGGGGTGGAGGTATTAGAGGCTTCTACAGCAGCATCTATAACAAACCTGCGGGGTGTTTGTACGGCCCTTCTAAGTAACCTGGTAGGGGTTTTGTTCCTGTTGCTTGGTTGGTTTTTTGGAGACAACAGCAGCTAACAGCGATGTTTTCTTTCAGACGCAGGCACAGATCGAGCAGTAGTTCTTCGTATGGCTCTAGAAGAAAGCGCAGCCGTAGCCGCTCGCGGGGCAGAGGCAAATCCTACAGGTCTCAAAGATCGCGATCAAAAAGTCGAACAAGAAGGTAAGGCTCTTCTCTAGGAAAAAGAACTATTATTTCTGCTATGAAAACAGCCCTTTAAAATCTCCGCAGTTACAGGGTGGGGAATATCCTAGAAGTGCTGGTTGCAAGTGATTGCCCAAATTAGGTGTCGCTTGAAACTCTTCTGAATTTGAAATCTCTGTGTCGTAGTTTTGATGCACTGAATCTTTAAATGATGCTGGTGGAACAGTTGGGTCTGAAGAGAAGGGATGTGTTTTGCGTTCGACCAAGTGCAAAGAGCTATCACCAAAGTCACCCTGGTTTAACTGTAATATCTGGGAACTTCTTGTGGGTTTTTCTGACAAGTGATTTCTGTCACTCCATGTGTAACATTTGCTCCCTGAAGGCCAGACTAAACTTATTTTCCCATCTGTGTTTCCCTTGAAAAGAGAGGAGCATTTCGTTATGCAGATTTTTCTTAATATTTAAAGATACAGTGCTGAAATTTTTCCTAAATTGGATTGTGACAAATGAATATTTCCATTTAACTATTTAATTCCTAATCACATGTTGCAAATTGTATTATAAAACCTGCTTCACACTTTTGTAATTAGGAGAAGCTCAATTTTGGTGCGTATTTGGTGTGTGTTTTTCGATTAAAAACTTGAAGTAAAGTTTATCCGTGGATATCAGAATTGCTGTTAGCATTTCCTATGGAATTCCCATTGATTATTGAGTGTATCCGGCAGCTCAAAGCTTTTTTCGGTGTGAGGTTGCAGATCTTCAGCCAGGTAATTTTGTGTCTCTGCTCTAAGAATGTAGTAAACCACGTTATTCTCATACACCAAATCAGTAGAGCAGTTGCTGCTAAATGCTAGAAAATTGTTGAACGACGTGAAGGTTTGCAGTTCTCTTACTTGTGTTCCCTCCTGACTGACTCACAGCTCGTCGTTAGAGTTGTCTGGACATTTAGTACTACAGTGCTTTTGCAGCAGCAGTTTGGTTGTTTAAACTGTCACTGAGCTGTAGACCCCGGATAAGCTGCTGTGCCATGTGTGGAAAACATCCACTGCTTTGGCGTCCAAATTGTGTTTAAGACAATTAAATACCAAAAAAGGTGAAAGCGAAGGTGTTCTTTGTGTCAGGTGTTCAGCGCTAGGCATCCCCTGCTTTAAAGGGTCTCGGGTTTATTGCAGCTCTTGTTATGGATGGAACTTGTTACTGCAATATATGGAATTTGCTCACTGAAGAACTTTAAAACCATGGCTACTGTTTATTTCACTTTGTGCTAGGCAATACTGTGTGTGAATGATTTTATGTATAAATATACTGGCTTTTTAGAGCCAGAGCTGCATGTCACTTTAAATGCTGTTACTATTCACAGTCATGGTTCTTCAGGAAAAATATTTCTGATTAACATCCTAAATTATAACAGAAGAATCTTTTGGCATCTTAAAAGCATAAAACTAACCCCAACAGGGCACGTGGAATCCCTCATTGTGATTTTTTGCAAGTCTCTGCTGCAGTGTTTCCAAGGATTAATCTGATTTCTGGGAAGAGTTATGTAGGTCGCAGAAAGCTGCTGCCTGAGCCTGTGCTTCCCCTGTGTGTTGCAGTGGGGCAGTTGCAGCAGTGCTAGATAGTTCCTTTCTCTGCTATCTGAAATCTGCCTTGTAGACTTGATTGAAGGTACGAGCAGCTTTTCGAACAG
>NW_010388206.1:13480-13836 GCF_000710305.1 Buceros rhinoceros silvestris | reverse complement strand
AAGAGACTATGCGGGGGAGAAGGAATGTGATGGAGGGGTATAAAAAACTAAATTAAAACCTGAACGGCATGAAGAGATGATTATGGAATGTTTTCTGTCTCCTCCAATGTAAGACCTGGGGCAGGCATCAGGTTAACAGGGTCAGCAGGTCCCAGTCAGATGAAAGGAGATGGTTCTTGATGTAGGTAATTAAGCAGTGGAAGCCCTGCTTGTGGGTACCAGAAGTTGAAATGAATCTAAGAAAGCAGTTGGACAAGAAAAATCCATCTAAAGCCGAGAGGCAGTATCTGTTGTAGATGTGCATGTATGAGTGGTGCTGACAGGGAATTTTCATAAGAATTTGGCATCCCTAATTC
>NW_010388206.1:0-13371 GCF_000710305.1 Buceros rhinoceros silvestris | reverse complement strand
TTTTTTTTTTTTTTTTTTTTTTTGCTTGAGGTGAGGCAACTGATTTGCATATGACTTTAAAAGGTAAGTGCTGAAGAAAACACTCTAAGCTAGTGAACTGACCAGGAGGAGCTCCAGCAGCCATGGTGTGTTAGTGTGGTGAAGAGCGTGTCCCCTGCTGCGGCAGCCTTGCTGGTCTCCGGCTTCTGCATTGCCGGGGCAGGGGTAAAACCTGCTGACCCATCTCCAGGCAGCAGCAGCAGTAGTAAAGAGAAGATCACCTCTGGGCCACTTGTATTTGTATCGTCACTGGGGTACCTTTCAAGTGGCACCTTTAGGGCTTGAGCAACTGCATTTTTATATTTATTTATTTCCCAGTGGGACTGACACTAGACAACTGGTTCCATATTGGATGTTAAGATCCATTTCCTGGTGCCTTTAAATCACCGGGTTTGGTTTTGGTACAAGTCACGCTGGGGGCACAAATTCTGCATCCCACAGCATCTTCTCTACCTGCAGGCCCCCATCCGAATAAGGTAGCTTGTTTTTCAGGGTAGTGAAAACGTTGGTAAAAGTGTATGTGGCTGTAATGTCCTATCTTTAATAACTTCTCTGTAACTGAGGTGTTTCAGCTGGGTATGATTTGCAGAGCTCCAACTGTGTAAAATACTGAAATAGCAAGTTCTAGTTTGAAAAGCTGGATTTTTACAATGATATGTTTTAAAAAATACTTTAAGCAGGTATTGTTTGCAATGCAGAATGGTATTTTTGTTTGTGCTTTATTTCAGAAGAGATGAAAACTCGTGCATATTATAACTGTTTTAGTTTAGATGCGTTTTTAGAGTCAAAAAAGTGGGGCTTACTAGCAATGCTATAAATTTAAAGCTGTCCTACAGCAAGACAGTACAATGCAAATATGACTTAATAAGATCACAAACTGAATTTCAGCAAAACAACCAAGATTTACATTAAATTAGGAATTTTAAAACCGATTTAGTTTGTTTTACTGAGCATTTGCTTAATAACATTTTGCCTTCTTGCAATCTTTTTAAAGCCAATAATTCGCCTGTGAAATGCAGGCGCATCCTCGGCAGAAAAATTGAAAGCAACAGCTCACTTTCGGAAACCACACATACGGTGATAGAAAGAAATATTTCAGCTCTCCGGAATTTAATAAATCATCCCATTTCCTAATTTGATCATATTAGATGGTGATGTGGAAGAAGCATTTCAAATAGCATCTCCTCATTAATATACATCAGTCTGGGGAATAGGATGGAATACTTATGCAGAGATGTCACAGTTACTGGTTCTTAGTTTACTAAGTGGAACAGGTTGATGTGATACTGGGTGCTATTTGTCAATGTCTCGCTAAAATGGTTTGGGTCGAGTTATGGAGTCCAGAAAGACGGCGGCTGATAAATCAAAAGTGGATTGAGTGGACAGGAGGCAGTGATTGATACTGTGACAGGATATGAAGGAATCTTGATCCAAGCATGCACGATATTGAATATGAGAAGGAAAATGGCCCTGGAGTATGGATATTATTCAAGGAAATGAGAATAATAATATCATCTTGAAATTATTGCTGGGTGAAGATTAGGATAGTTCTTATTAGAATATTATGCTTCTCCGGAACGGAGGAACTCGGATTTCATATAATTTCCATGTGGATAGAGTCCTGTGGATATTTTTAGAGTTCTCGCTGCAATTGTTCTGCGAGTTAGTCGTGTGTGGAAATATTCGCTTCACATCCGAACTTGTAACGCAAATCTTTTAATTCTTATCGCTTTAAATAGAATTAACCAAAATACAGTAACCTTTATTCCTTGATTCCGTACAACTCGGTGATTACAGAGTATTTCACTGTAATTGCCTTGAACTATGCAAGCTTGTTTTTACTGTCTGCCAAGTGTTTTTGGCTATCCCCTTTACGTTAAGCTGAAAACTGCTGCCTTGAAATATCTTCAGCGCAGTTGAACTTACAGGTTGGCACAACAACAGCTGTCTGTATCTGAGAAGAGAAAATAGCGCTGTGAAGTAATCCTGTGTGTAGAATTGGTGCCTTTGGACTGTCGGAGAGGGAAGCGTTTGATCGTGGGCTGGGTTTCTTTCCCGTTTTATTTCTTCACCATTCTTCCAGTCCAAGCGATTTAACACTGAAATTTGTGCATCTTATGCAGTCCAGTAGCAGGGTAATCTACTTCTGATGCGTGGCTTCGGAGCAGACTCGGGGTTTGGAGTGAACAAGCAGCTCGTTGACTGAACGTGGTACAAGACAACGCTTACCCCAAGCCTGAGGTTCTCACCACTTGCTGGGGTCAGTTGTCCTTTGCCTAAGGGTTTTTTTTTTTTGGTCTTTGAGAGGTTCCTTTTTTAATACCTTCTGAAAAATAACTCCCAACCGCTGCTAGGAAACACTGTAGTGATGAGTGGCGGTTGCCCAGTGAAATGTTTGTCAGGCTTTTCACAGGAATGAGCAGTGTGACTACTGAATGCTTTTGGGTTTGCGCGACTTGGGATGGTGAACAGGAGCAGAGCTGACTTCAGCTGGTCTCTCTCTTTCCATGCATCATTTACTTAGCCCGGTAGTAGTAACGTATTAGGGTCTTTCCAGGTTCAACCCCGGCCTGTTGGGTCTCACAGCTGGTAACAAATGGTTGGATCAAGACATCATCTATATTGTGTTTAAAACTTCCTGGAGCAGGCTACAGGGGGAGAGGGCAGAAACACAGCTTTCTGTGTGTCTGCTGTAAGAAACAAGACATGACAACTGAAGAACAAGGTTGGGAACGTATTGTCAGACAGCGCTGTAAAGCATTTTAGTCTTAAAAATGCTTGGGACAAGGAGTCAGGGATTCTCCAAATTTGAGGCAGATAAAAGTCCGGGAAGAACTCAAGCACTGCATTTAAACAATGTTTATGTTGAACTGCTTCCTTACTACTTTTGCCTGGCAGTAGCTACTGGAGTTGCTGTTCTTTCAGAGCCAGAATCTGCTGCCAAGGATGCTCTTTCTTCTTCTGTCCTTGCTGCACAAATTATCACGCTCGTGTGCAACTGGCTGTGGAGACCCACGTAATTATGCCAGAAATCAATGTAAATATTACATGGTTGTTGCTCTTCGTCCTCGTGGGGAAGGGGCAGTTTGGAGTCCTTGGCCCATTACGGTGTATATTTAATTCAGAGATTGCAGTGTTGCTTTCATTAAACTTGAAATAAGGGCTCGGGGCAGGAAGACCCAGTGAAATTGAGATTAAGGAGTTTGCTCATGCGATCTTTGTGTTTTCTGTGGCTAGTAACCTCAGATCCTAGCTCCCCTTCCTCCCCCAGTAAATCAGACCCTGCAGGTTTCGTTTAGGATCTTGTTTCATTATATGTTGTATCACCAATAGTCTCAAAATATTTTTTAGCTGTAACAAATGACTCCTTTTCAAAAGGAACTTAACAGTTTGTCTACACGACTATACTGGGAAAAAAGACAGAGGTGAAGCTGTAGCACTGAAGATATCCTGGAGCAATAACCCACCAATGAGCACGTTACTGACACCTAATTGACCGCTTTGGGAAATTAAACTTCATAAGGCAATGCCAAGGGCCCTTAAGTTATCAATAAGGCCAGATAGCTGCTAGTGACAGTTGCTTTGATGCCTTTCATTGGTATAAAAAAAAAAGCCTTAAAAAAGATAGGACTGTGTAAGTGCTCTTCATTTAGAGCCAGGCACCGAGTCTCATTAACGTAAACTGCTTTTTCTGCAGCAGTCCAGGTGTTATGTACACAGAATGTGTTTTAAGTAGAGCTGCTTGTTTTTCTAAAACCTTTTATTTCTCCCTCTGGGAAAGGGCATATTTGCAGGTTGGTGGTTTTTCAGGGTGTTTTTTTTATGCTTCAGTTTTCTGTGAGGGAACAGGTGCTTGAAGACAAGAGTATGTTTCCCCTTCGTGGAGAACTGGCTTTTTGAATTCCGTGTATCTATGTTCTAAGTGCTCTGTGTTTTTACTCTTTTCTTATCCACTTTTCCTCTGCTACCAAAGCTCTGGCCATGCAATAGAATCTGTTACTTTTCTGCTGCCGATCTCGTGTTTCAGGAGGCAGCGATGCAAGCTGACGTGCAGCAGATGTCTTAAAGATGCATGGGTAACCCAAGACCGTTGCAGTTTGTGTAAACAGCTGCTGTTTCCAGGGCTCATCTCTAGAATGAGGCTATCAAAATGAGAAACAAAGTTGTAGAATTTAGGAGAATCATTTTACTGTGTACTTTATTCCCACTTTTCTTTCTAGTTCCAGTAACATCTGGCAGTAACAGAATCTATTTATAAAGATGCAGGCGAAAACCAAGTGTTTGCCAAACCCCTGTTTTGCTGTATCTTTTCTGTGAAACTCATCAGCCTCTTTAAAAAAAAAAAAAAAACCAAAAACAACCAAATCCAGCAAGAGTAACACTTCCTGAGTGACAGCAGAATACAAGTAGCTGTCAACTCCATGTAGATGAAAAGTTCACCTGAGTTTTGTGGAAGGTGCTGAAGTCAACCTCGCTCAGGTTGTGGGTACCAGAGTTAGTGACACGTACAACCCCAACTTGACTTCCCTTTTTGCAGTAGTTTTAGTGATGAATTATTGTTTCTTCCACAGCTTCCTGGCTGTGTTTACTTTGCCTGTTAGTAGGATGGTTGCCACAGTCCCCCTCGATTATCTCTTATGGTGTTTTATTCATGTTATGCGAGAGGCAGCAATAAGACTGTTCTTGTTAGAACCAGGTGCCTTGGATCAGGAGTCAGCCGTATTTGAGGGACGCTGTGCCTGGTGCTGTGCTTTCTTCAAACTAGAGGTTAACTATGTTGCTAGAAATACATCAGGTCCTGGAAGAAATGAATTGCCAGAGAGGTGGGATGATGTTCATCTGTAATGTCTTGCTTCTGTGGCTGGAAGCTGGTCTGGAACTTGGTGGGAGGCCAGAGCCTCCCCCACTGCCTTTCCTCGCTATTTTTCTCGGGGTGTTGTGGTCCTTTGCTCCTAGCTGTGCTGTGTGCCACTCCAAATCCACCTTCAGGGCACAGAGAGTAGTTGCTGACTCTTGCTTTAGAGGCTTTTTTTGTTGGTTTGTTTTTTAGAGATGATCACTCTTCTGTAGACATCAGTATACATGCCCTGGAATTTGTTGATCTCTGCTCTTGCCCAAGGTTTAGCTGAAGGCACTGCTCGGTAGCGGGGCATTGCCGTCCTTGGGAGGAGGATGGTAGCTGCTGCATACGGCATTTTTGATACAAACGAATTTTATCTCATATAAATCAGTTGTACTGCAAGACCCAGGTGGGCAGCTGCCAGGTTTTGTGAATGTTCTGACCCAAGTGTGCTTTGGGAGGGAGTTGATGAGTGAGCTGATTAAAGCTGGGGTACTGCCATGCTTTCCTGCGTGTCCTTCATCCCAGAGTGCCTCTTGTCATCCTCCCATCTCTGTGCTTCAGGGTGGCTCAGCGTGCTGATAATCTGAGAGCTCACGCTCCTTTGGTGAGGAGCAGGAGAAGAGGGGGAGATGTCCACAGGTGGAAAAGGTGGGGTGGGGAAAAAAGGGTCAAGCCTGGGGCGTTCGAGTTGAGATCAGGTGAGAGGCAATTTTAGAGCTGCAGATGGCGGATGCTGCCGCTTCCTGGCAAGGCACCAGGTCCTCCTGAGGCGGAAGATGGACGCTTCATCTGGTCCTAATCCGGGTTTATTGGTCTAAAATTTTGGCCTGATCACAGTCGATGGTAAAGCTGCGCTTGACTTCAGTGATTCCAGAGGTTACTAAGGTCTGATGTTATAGAAATAAAAGATTTTTTTAAAACTAATTGTATCATTTCAGGCATATGGAGAGCCTTTGTCCTTTTGCTGTTAAAATAGTGTTTGAGTAACTCTGAGCAAAGTATTTTCTGTTAAATGTGTGATGACATAAACACAAATTTTCACATTTTTTCCTTGCTTTTGGTTGGAGAGAGATATATTTACAACTTATATTTTAAAAAATCTAGGGAAAAATTGGGGGTTATTATCTATACCTTAGTATTAACTGTAATAAATATTTTGATTGCACTTTTGTAGAATTTTTTATTTGGAATCTTTAAGTTTTCTGTGTTTTTTACCGGCCAACTCTTGTGAAACGTTCACTTTGTTTATTTATTCCCAAACATTACTGGAAGATATTATTCAGTTGCAGTTTTCATAGGATCCTATCAACTCCTAGTAAGGCAAACGGAAAAAATCCCTGTGACTTTAAAGGGTTCTGATACGCTCAGCTCGAATAACTGATGTCAATTTTATTGTAATTCTGGACTGCTGGTTTATCCTAGGAGTGAAGGCAAGGGCAGTAGTATTTATTTTAAATTATGCATATACTGCTAGACAGCTATTCTTCCTCTATAGTTTTTGCTCCACTTATATGGAAACGTGCAGGGGAAATTGTAATAGAATTTAAATTAATCTGGGGCATAGCGCTGAAAATCTGTTACCAGTCTTTATCAAAAAGATATACTAAAAGTTTTCCCGTTAAAGCTCTAAGCTTCTTGATTGGAGAATGGGTGAAAAAAAAAAATCCTTTTCCTATTTTTCTGCTATATAGTCTTCTTGAAGTTCTTCCAAATTAGATTTTAAATGCCAATTAGGAGGTTGAATGTACTAAAATAAAAGCAAATACAACCAAAATGGCCTCACCTTATGGCTAGTTAGGCTTTTTCTCTCAAAAGCGGAACCTTTGCTCTGAGCGTGGCTTTGAGAAAGATATTCAGCTTAATGAACACATTAATTAGAACCATAACTATTTATAAGATAATTAGAAACGAAGCACGGTAAACTGGGCTTTTCCTGCAATTAATGGAGGATTAATTACTGGAGGTAATGAAGTGGATTTTTAAATGCATTAAGGTGAAGTACAGAGATGTGCGAGGCTTTGTGATAGTTGCATAATTATTTCAGGCTGTTTGAGCCGAGCTCATATGAGATTGCTAATAAGCATCATTGCATCATTATGTATGCACTTAAAAAGACTTACCACCAAAATGACTGCCTAATTATTTCTAATTGGCAGGAGTCTGTGTAGTCATTGAGCTGTTTGTAGCCATTTTAAGGTTCATTTAACTATCCTCGGGGCCATGTGATAGATGGAATAAAGCTTCAGCTACATGCTGGCCTTGGCTGGCGCCGTTAATCAATTTTGGTGGGCTTCGGTTTGAAATGCATTTGCTCCTGCAGAGGTCAGAACCTGAAGTAGTCCAAGCAAAGTTTTGCTTTTTGAAGCCTCTCGACTGTATTCATTAGCAATTAGTAAAATAATTGTGCCTGTCACTATATTTGGATTTCCATATGACTTGGTATTCTTTCATCGCCGTCCCTTCTTGCAGCATATTAGCTTCACTGCAAACCAAATATTCTTCCAACAGACCCTTTTAGCGACTTCAGTGTGGTGGCATATGTTCCGCTTGGCTACCTTTCTTCGTTCATTTGTCCGCTTCAACAGCGCCACGCGTTTCGACACAAGCAGCTAATTTGCTCCCGATTGATTGCTGAGTGAAAGTTTCTACCCAAGGACAACATTTTAGGGCTTTTAAGGGTATCTCTGAGGAATTAGTCATTAAGCATTAAGGGAGGAAGCAAGTAGTAGTCAAATCGAATTCTGTCGTTTACCAGAGTTTGGTAGTTAGAGGCATCTATCTCCAAGATGCTGACAGCTACGTACGCTCAAGGACATCTCCTGGCAGAGGAGAGCTGTGGAGTAGCACCGGCGGTTTGAAAACCCCTTCTTACCTGAGCGGTGACGCGCCGCTTCTTGTCAATAACCACGTTGGAAACATGGGGATTTTCGCTTGAGAACGACCAGTTTGGAGGTGTTATAGTCAGTCCATAGGTGTGTTATCTTACTCCGTCAGATTTAACGTGATGTCCCATTAGGTAAGCGTCGAGGGAAGCTTTCAGGGCATGTGGTGTCCTGCGGAATGTAATGGGAACCATCTGCGGGGTGTTGTCAGCCTACATAAGCCATTCATGTAGCTTAAGAAAACACTGGTGAGCAAATTGTAGGCTAATAAAATAAAGGTCAGCTCTGCCATTTTTCCTTACAACAAATGTGTTTCTAGTAATTTAATGTTAAAACATTAGTTTAACAAATAATTGTTTGGGTTATGGTTAAAGTGTAAGATCGATGGAAAACAGTTATTCCTTTTAAAAAGGCAAAAATTGTCTTTTACTCATGAAATCTTAGTTCAGATAAGGGGTTAAAGCAAGTGAATTGAGGCAGCATAAACTGAAATATGAACAAGTGGTTCTGGAAAGCTGCAGAATTCTTTCACGTTTTGAAAGTTTTAGTTTTGAGACTTCCACAGTGGTGATCTGTGAGAAGAAAACACTTGTGTAAACCAATATTCAGGATAGAAAAAGACCGGATAAAGTGCCATCAGCCTTTCTGAGTGTACTCGTTAGGGGCTTTATTTCATGAAGTCCTGTCAGATCGGTGCTAATGGAAATGCTGCTCTGGAGACCATCAAACCAGTACTAGGAAATACAGGTTAGAGTGGAACAACCCCTGAACTGTCACATGGGCTGTACTGGAAATTCTGGTGTCAGGCAAAACTGGAGCTACCGAGGAGTCTATTTTCCTTGGCTGTGATGCAGCTGGGCACTGGTATACCGTGGTCAGCCCTCTGATATTCCCAGCAAATGTGGCCCAGGTTGTTTTTTCACTGGGGATTGGAAGAAAATACAGCTGATCTGTTTCCGCTGATGTGTAGTTTATAAATTTGTACCTCACTAACAGTGTGATTTTTTTTTTTTTTTTGCTAGCTAGATGTCACTAATGTTTTGTTTAGCACTAACGGTTTAAGTAAAGATGCTTTATGCTGTAACAAAAATATGGTGTTCAGTTATTGTGCAAACCAAGATGTATTGGGAAGGGATCTTTTGTCAAGATTTTATAAATATTTTTGCACGTTTTAAAATACAATGCACATTACAGAAGAATTTAATACGCAACATGGTTTTGATTTAGGTAGAGCTGCTCCAAAATGTATCTGGCCCCGACTCTCCTACGAAACCAGAGGAGAGAAAAATGTTGTATTTTTCAAGTAGATGCCTGAACAGAAGCAGTAAATAGAAAAATACACATTTTCACACACAGAGCAGATGAGTCATGCCCTACCACAAGCCAGAGTCGTCAGACTGATGTAGCCAAAGGTCCCATGACTCACCGAAGCGTTAGAAGTCTGCTGTTGTGGATCAGGCCACAGGATGAAGGAAGATCTGAGTGTTCTGGTGAAAGCTTTCCTGAAGGCTGCGGTAAAAGACCTGAGTTATGGAATATTCCCATGCTTCAGCTAAATTAAAAAGATCGAATTATCTGAATAATACAGTCAAATCTTGACCGTATTTTGGGACACACCTTGCAGTAAGCTGATACGGTCATAAGGTTGGTGCATCTTAGGAAACTGAGGCTTGGTAACCCAAGTTCTCAGGTTTCGAGGACGTTGCAGGTGTGCAGTACGATAGATTGCTGGGGGTGACACCACCCCATCTGAGGGATGGTGGCATCTCGATTGCCTGTGGTTAGTCCACATACCCTCATGTCACTTGTAACGGGGAAGTGCCAGGCAGGGGTGAAGCTCTCGGCGTGCTGTCTGTCTGCAGTATGGATGAGTATCCAAAGCAGAATTTTGGCCCCAAAGACCTGTTAGTTCGATTAGCAGCAGGAAGCAGTGGAGAGGGGGAACACAAAGCTGGAGAGAACTGAAATATACAGTGGTGCTCTAATGCTCCACATTGGGGTTTTTGGTTTGGTTTTTTTTCCCCAGTGTGTGAGAACAGTTAGTGTCCCGTGGGGTACTTGATTTTCACTGTCTGTTTAGGGAGTCTCATTTAGCTGCCCAGTAGCTCTTTGGGGACGGGAGTATGTGGAAATATTTTAGTATCTTTGAGCTCGAACCATGACTGGAGCCTCAAGCTTAAATGTTTTACAATCACAAAAAATACAACAGTGTCTTGTTAAAGCCAAGTGCTTACCTGCAACTGATTTGAACTTCTCAGAGGCACCAGGGAAGTGAAAAATCCCACCTTGAAATCTCTAATTTATGTTCCTTAACATTTTAACATAATATGAGAGGTGTTGTCAAATTTACAACAAATAATTACCTGGATAATGATTCGATCTGGAACATGAATTGGACCCTTTTCCATAGTGGTGTGGTACATCCAGATTTCCCTGGCACAGCTGATGCGGAGTTGCTAATCCACTGGACTGACTATGTGACTAACGTTGCTGTCCTTGAACAGGCAGAGGTCACCGGTATTGAGGCCATGTTGCTGAAAACGCAGCTGCGCTGGGCGGAGCACATCTCCAGGATGGCAGATCACCGCCTCCCTAAGATTGTGCTCTACGGTGAACTTGCCACCAGCTGCTGCAAGAGGAGAGCTCCAAAGAGGAGATATAAGGACTCCCTGAAACAATACCTCAGCCTTGACCGTATTGACCACCATCAGTGGTCCACCCTGGCCTCCAATCGGGAGATCTGGAGACACACCGTACATAACGCTGCTGCCTCCTTTGAGAGCACGTGTAGAATCAGTCTCGAGGAGAAGAGACAGCACAGAAAGAACCGTGCCTCGACTATACCACCCCAGGAGACCTTCCGGTGTGCCCTTTGCAACCGGTCTTGCCTGTCCCGCATTGGCCTTTTCAGCCATCAGCGCACTTGCAGTAAGCGTGGGTAAAGCCCTTCCCAAATCTTCATCCGCGAAGCCAAGCCATGATGATGATGGAGAAATGAATAATTCAGTGTATTTATTGAGAGCACTTAAAGTAATCTGGGCCCTTGTTGTTTAAAATAGGTTCCAGCTGTACCAAGAGCAGAATAACCGCATGTGTGTGTATAAACTAATTACAGAGTCTGATGAATTTACTTGCTAATACAATATGTTTCCTTACTTGTTCTTCCAGAATTCATGTTTTCCTGCTTTTCCCACAGGAGTAAAGAATCTTAAAGGAGAAGTTTTGTACAGCTCATTTTTTTCCTGGTTGCTTTTTCTTACACCTAAGCAGCAGCAGCTCTGGAGTTGGGTTAGGAGGGGAAGGGATCCTTCTCACTGTGGGGCTTCGCGTGGCAAACCAACACCTCATGCCTCACTGCGCAGTTGAGTAGCTTCTAGACTCTTGTGAGAGCAAAAGGCAAGCTGGATGTTCTCACCTCGTTGACCTTTTGCTTGTTAACAGATTACTAGAATAATAATTACTTTGCTTACCATCCTTAACTTAGGTTTTACATGGAAGTTTATGTATTGTGTGCGTGCAGCCAGCTGTACATTCAGGGTAGAGGTTTGTGTTTTGATGTCTTTAAAGTCTTGTGGGAGTGCCTTGAATGAGAAGGATGGGGGATTGGAGGGGTGGTTTTTCCCTTAGTTTACTAACAGCCAGGACAGCATTCCAACTTCTGTTTCTTCATTATTACCTAAAGGTTATTAGCATGAAATTCGAGGTTTTTCTGCACAGTCATGAGATGGGTACGTGAATGCAGGGTTACAACACCTGCCTGTTTTGAGGTAGTATCTAAGAAAAGCTGTGGGAGAGATTTGCTTTGTGTAAAACCAGGTGTTCTTCACCCGATGGTCCTGGTTTGAGGTGAGAACCTTGCAAAGAGAGGTGATTCAGAGCCTCACATGGGTTACCTAGGGAAAATGAATGATGCAGCGTGTCTCCCCCTTACTAAGACGAGGCCAAAGGTATTCCACTGCTCTGGACCAGTTCTGTCTGGGGCAATTCATGAGCTCTGTTAAAAAAGTGTCTAGTGTTCTGTGCCTTTACAGCACTAACGCGTGTCCAGTGACACCTCCGTTAGGTTATGTGCCTCCACGCCTATTGGCAGCATGTGCCTGGCCTTCCCCAGCAGCTCCCGCTTCTGCGCGCGGGGGAGCGCTCCTCGGGGAGCCGTCTGAAGGAAGCGGGTTATGGTTACACGCAGGTCAGCAGAACGAGCTTTGCAAGGCATTTGATGAGGGCGCATCAACGCAAACAAGTGGTTCATGCTGGAGCAGCAGCTGTTTAATCTGTGATTGCTATTTCTGGTTTCCAGATCATGTCTAGTGAAGTCTGTTTTCTGGGTTTAGTTTGCCATGAAGGCTTTTGTCAAAGCACTCCTGCAGCTGTTAGGGTCGTAGTCAGCTCCTCTCCTCTCTCTTGTTGCTTAGGCAAGGAGTTCTGCCTGACCTCCACGAGAAGAAAGTCTCTGAGCAAAGGACCGCTGACACCAAAGCTCGGTTTAAGCTTTATGGAGTCAGTTCTTTCTCCCCCAGCTGCTGATCTCCTGTAGGTTTTCCAGCACCTTGGTGGTGATGCGGATGGTGGTGCAGAACCAGAGACCCTGTGGTTGGATCCGGTGTCTCTCAGCTCCTGCAGGCAGGCTTTGTAGGAGAGTCGGGGCATTGGAGCAAGGAAGGCGCTTGGATCTTCTTTGGGAGTGAGAGGGGTAGACTGGGAGGCTGTGGTCTGGAGAATTACATTTAACAAACGCACTGCTTGAGAGTGAACCGAACTTAGTCATGTTATCTCTGCCTGGTCATCTGTCCAGCTGCATTTCTGTGCTGTTCATGCCAAGTCTTCAGCAATTACTTGTTTTTAGTTACAGCTTCCTGGAATGTTGAGGAGTGTTTCCTCAAGTGTTTGATTATGAAATTAATGTAACTGATAGGTAGAGATTTCTGTACTGCTGAACTCTGATGCCTGTATCTGGTGAAACCATTTTCTCAGTTCTGCAAACAGGGTTCTTGATTGTCCTGGTTATTGTCACCGGTTTGGCCGAGGTGAGCCAAGGTCCGGTAACGATAATACCTTCCCCTATCCCACCAGAGATAGGGGAAGGGAGAAAAGAATTAGTGATACCTCTAAAATACTTTTTGGAATGCTGAAACAAACTTTAATAACACTACAAACAGAAATATATTAAATACAAAGGAAAACAGTGAGATATTGAGGGTTGTGGGGAGGGGAGGGTTAAACCGAAAGCAAACACGGACCGCGGCAGGGATCCGAGATGGCGGCGGCCACGTGGTTCTGCCACGTGAGCAGCACACAGAGACCCGCACAGTTACGAATTACCCGGCAGCGCGAGACAGAGTGGAATTGGCACAAAGTCCTACCAGTCTCTGTCGTGGATTGAGGCAAAAGCAAACAGCTCCCGGGCAGCTCGAGACAGAGTGGAATTGGCACAAAGTCCTACCAGTCTCTGTCGTGGATTGAGGCAAAAGCAAACAGCTCTCGGGTGCACGGGCAGTCCGGACCCAATTCGGTGGGGCCCCAGGCACGCGGCAAGCAGCGGGGCTGTGAAAGCAGCTCTGTGGGTCTCCGGCGCGGCACGCGGGCAGTCTGGGCTCGGCGCTTGTGGCG
>NW_010388205.1:9539-12233 GCF_000710305.1 Buceros rhinoceros silvestris | reverse complement strand
GTGCCTCTTGAGGTCCCTTTGGGTTTGCTCTCCCCCCTTAAGTGCTTTCTGCATGGTCTTCTTCCTCGTGTTCCTCCTCCATCCTCCCCATCCTCCCACTCTCTCCTTAGAGGTCATAATAATAAAATGATGCTCAGCATTCCCATGGCCCTTTCATTCCTCTTTAGCACACTGCTCTTCAGAGACAGGGGTGGCGGGGATGGACACTTTTATCTACATTACCTATAACCAGGAATCAAAGCTTCAAAGAGCAAAGAAAAGAGTTGACAAAGATTAGATGACAGGCCTGCTCTGCAGCAAACTCTCTCCAACTAGATGGACTATACTGACACTGGTGATGTCCCTAACAACAAGCAGCCACGTGAAAAGGTTTTCTAGCAGGAAGATGTTGGGCAATAGTGCAGAGAGCACTGATTTAGCAAGATAGGAAGTGGCATGAATTGATGGCATCTCCAAACACAAAAGTAGGGTTGAAGATACTAAGGAGGGGACATTCAACACAAGGAATGGAGTCCTGCCAGATGAATGTATGCTGCTGCTGTGTGGTGGGCTGAGTATTAAATGGACAGAAGGTTGAAACATGCCTCTTACAGAAAGACAAC
This sequence comes from Buceros rhinoceros silvestris, assembly GCF_000710305.1. Taxonomy (NCBI): domain Eukaryota; kingdom Metazoa; phylum Chordata; class Aves; order Bucerotiformes; family Bucerotidae; genus Buceros; species Buceros rhinoceros. The sequence continues at coordinate 11,631 of NW_010388205.1, read as the reverse complement.
AAAAGGAAGGAGGAAGTTCTGAAGCTCAGAGGTGCTGGATGTTCTCCTGAAACCTTGTGCTACAGAGAAGAGATAAGCTGTTCTCTCTGCCCCCACAGCATGAGATGAGTAGCGAAGGATTAGGGATGGACTCACTGCATCTGTACAGTGCAGACTCCCCAGCCATAACCTTACTCATCCTATTTCCCCGTTGTCACTGCAGTTGCTAGCATAGCCCTCTGAGAGTCCCTGTACCTCGGTGCCAGGAAACGCTTGTCAGATAGCACCACCACCCTGCCCCACCTCGAGGGAGTCCTGAGACCCAGGGAGAAGTGTCCCCTCCTTCACAGCCTGCAGCTGCTGTGCTCAAGGATCTTTCCAAATGCACATGTTCCTCCCACAGGACAGGGAGAACTTTCCCCAAGTGCCTGGTCCTTGGCGGCTGCTCGTAGACTCAAACAAGAACAAGCTGGCTGGATCCGTCCGTATCTTGCACTGCTTCCACAGCACAGCCTCCTCTCTGAAAAGCAACACTCTCAGCACTTCCTTCTAGGGCTATAAAAGCCAGGCTGGGACTCCAACGCTGTGCAGGCACCTGACAGAAAACTTTCCTCACTTGTGATAATGACATTGTCCCAGCCCAGACAAGCACATTAGCTCCAAAACACTTGAAATGCAGTCCTCTGGCTTAATGCAACCTATGGTGGTCACCCATGGGTTCCAGAGGAGAAAAGAATCAAAAAGGCTCTGGCTGGCATCAGAAGGCAGCTTTTTTCTTGTATCCATGACAGCTGAGCACTGACTTCTTCTCAGCTGGAACACTGCTGATTGGTAGAAAGACCAGAAAGGTATCTAGAGAAATGTTTGCTGGGTGTATTATTCTTTAGGTGTCTCTTCCATGCATCCACATCTGCTTGAAAGCAATGAGCCTGAAGGGACAGGGTCTCCCTCCCACCTTACTGTCCTATACAGGAGTATTTCCCAAGTCTAACAAAAACCTCCCCACTGTGCCTGCGTGATCACACCCCTGGAGCTGCATCTCTGCTTCAAAAAACCTGCTATCCTCCTAGAGCTGACCTCTGCCAGACCCTGGGGGTACTCATTACCTCCAGCCCACAGTGCCCTAGTCTTAAAAGCACATTTCACCTAAGGATCTCAAAGTGCCGTACAAACAGCAATTAATCCTCAGGTCACCCCTGGGAGCCAGGCCCATAATTACTTGGCTCGTCATTTATCTCTGGAACTCACTGTGCCCGTTCGCCCAGCCTGGGGTTGAAGGAAGGTAAAACAATACCTACCGTTTTGTTACAAATTGCATATTAAATCGACTGCAGCTCAGCCGTTAAGGGAAATGTTACTCTTCCATAATCACCTCCTGCAGGCGAGAGCCTGAGAAAATGCAGCAACAGCTGTTCTTTAACCGTTAGGTAAACTTTGACACAAAATTTAAGCAACAAGCTCCAAGTGAGAAAGTCAACAAGTGGCAGAAGATGTCTGAGAGCAGAAATCAGGCACCCTATGTCTTGGTTTCTCATTTTGTCATGCAGATTGTCTTTCCTCTGTCCCCCACCCCCCCTTAAAGATGACCATCGAAAATAAAGAAACGTCTCTTACGCCGTTTATGTGCCTTTCTAATCGATGAAGGAACTGCAGGATTTCAGTTCAAGGGAAAATGATTAAGTGTTTTTCCACTTGTTTTCTTGCCTTAGAAATGCAGGTCTTTGGGAGCCTATAAGTACCCCGTGTGTCTAGCCTAGATCACGACAAAACCAGGAACAAATGATAGACAAGAGGGCAAGAACAAAGCAGGAAAGGAGAGGGGAGAGGAAATGGAGACAAACTCACAGAGTGCTGTTTGCAAGCAACAACTGTGTAAACACAGTAACACAATGACGCACGAAACATCAGCGAGAAATGATGTGCTGCTTAAGAGCTGACTCTCCCACAGCTCCAGCCAGGGTGTAAGAACCCGCAGAGGTCAAACTCTGAGTACCCCAGGAGATCTGCACGGGGAGAAGAAAAGGAAGAAAAAAGGACCATCATACCTCTTTCTTCTTCTGAGTCAGAAGCTGTAAGTGGCATGAGATCTCAAATAAGACAGACCCAACCAGCA
>NW_010388205.1:0-9452 GCF_000710305.1 Buceros rhinoceros silvestris | reverse complement strand
ATGGGAAGGACTGGCCAATAAAGGCAGATCACTGTCTGTCCTTTTTGAGCCTCCAGTGTTGGCCAGGTTCATGCAGAGGAATCCCTGGAGAGGAGATGCTGAAGGGAAGGAACGTGGGGATGGGTGGGGTAAACCAACAATACAAAAGGCAATTAAATTGAAGCGGAGGTGAAGAAAGCAGCAGAGGACAGGGCTAGGGCAAATGTCAGCCCACAGAGGAAATGGTCCCGCTTCAGTCCAGAGAGCAGAAAGGTCACTCAATCAGTTTCTAGCCAACAAAGCGGTCCCTTCTCTGCCCCCTTCCTACAGGTCCCTCCTCTACCTGTTCCAGGGAGGCAGCAGGACTCCTGCTCTGGTCTAAGCCCAGAAGGCAGTAAAGAAAAATTTCAGTCTGTTCCAGCTCTACCTGTTTAAACTACTTCTGTGGCTGGGAGACTTAATTACAGCTAGTCTCCAATATGCATGCTTTGCACCGCTTTAACAGTCTGGGATCGAAACGTGTGACAGAGGGTAGAGGGAAGGGCAGAGGAGGAGTGGCTGTATAAAAAGAAGTGCACTAGTACAGGTCATGTCTGGATGAGGCTCACGGGTACGTAAACTGTGTTTGCACAAGGGCACTTGGTTGCAAGTCACTGGCCACTCCAAGGGCTAAAATCCAACTCAGTAAGCAAAAGCCCTTCCTTAGGACATCTATTTTCCCAGTTATCCACTCAAGCAGCTCCTCCTGAAACTTCCAAGCACAGAGTATTAAATAATAATTTTTAAATTGCCTCCTTCCCAACCAACTACCTGCCACTAACGCTTCATTGCTGTGTCTAGGTCTACTGAAGCCTAGGAGAAGTCCAAGAACTGCTTGGAGTAACTAAGTGCAAATCTCGTGGCAACCCCTTCCCTGAGTTAGGAAGCAGGTGAATACACTCACCGTCCAGCTCAGAGCCCCCTCGGGCCATGCCTGAGCTTTCCAGGCCAAACTGCTGCCTTGGGCTGCAGCCACCCCATTCCCCTGTAAAAGGGGGCTGAAGGGGCTGCGAGGAGCTCTTTGCCAAACAGATGCCACAGCAGCCAAGCAATTGCTGATGCTAGAGCGGTGCCTGCTGGCCGGTCCTGCCAGAAGCACTTGGAAATATTCCAAGTAGAGAATGAACTTGCAGTTAAGTTCAGGAAAATATTTCCGAGGAAGAGCTGCATGCCCAGCTCTGCTGTGTTTCTGCCGGAGAGCTGGTATCCAAGTTCCCACCCTCTGCAAACAAGACGTCCCAGTTTTGTGAATCACTCTCATATTTATTTCTGTCAGACCTCCAGCCTCATGTCGTTTCTTGTCTTTCTTTACTCCTCAAGGTTTTATGATTTTTAAGCCAATCCCAAGGTAAGAGATGACTTCATTACTTTGGTGTAATTGATGCAATTGATATATAATTTCTATAATGCAGCTCCCCGTGAAAGTTCAGATTCTGGCCGGTATCATCCCAGCAAGACCCTTAACCAGTCTGATGTTGGATGCTAAGAACATAGGGCACCTCAGATCACTGAGAGCTTTTGAAAAGTCTGACACTTTATATACCTTTTACATACATAAACATGCTCAGAATATCACTAATGTCACTGTCAGCAGACCGGGTGAAATGGGTGCTAAAACTGATGTCCTTTTACTGTCCTTATGATGTGTTGTGAGAGAGAAATGATGCTATGGGTGAAGCAGCTCTCATGACAGAGGCAGTGTCACAAAGCGATGAATACAAAAAGATAAAATCCCAAACAAGTCACCTGCAGAGATATAACATAGCACTCTTATGCCACCTCCACAGATGTGTGACAATGCATTACACTGGACTTTGTCCAGAGCCAGAGTATCTGGAGACAACTTAGATATGAACAAAAGAAAATAGGTAGTGTGTTGTGTAGTTACTGAATTTACAGCATGAAAGAAAACAGCAGAACATTGGGATTATGTCCCCTGGAGCCTACGACTTTTCTAGGCAACAACACACACCCATCCATACACAAACACTCACACACACAGAGCCTTGCTCCTAAGGCAGGAGTTTAAAACGGGTAAGACTGGTAATGGCAAAGGGATGCATTTTCATGGGTATTCCAGGGCCTGAAACAGCACAGCAAACTCTTTCTCTGACACACGTTTTCTCACCGATGGCAGGTGGTGCCAAGTTAAGCAGCTTCAGCTAGAGACTTCCCATTATTCACAGTTGTTTGCTGTTTTGCCACACTTGAACCATCAGGCTGACATTTTACATCCTCAGCATAAACAGGGCAGGTGTAGGTGGGAGGTGGGCAGGCAGACAAAAGCAACTGTAGGGCTGTTAAAGGCCTTTCTGAAGAACTGGATGTTTTCTGTACTGCTGCTTGAGCTCCCCCATGCTGCACGTGAAGCATTCGGTTGGATGCATATTTAAGGTAGACACTGGCCAGATGTCTGTGTTGGGCCTGCAGCTGCACAGATTTTAACCACCCTACTGTTTCGGCAGATGAGAGCACTCTTCTCCCCACATCCGCTCCAGCACAATTCAGTGGAGGCTGCTACGTCTAGGAAAAATGGACCCCAAACAGTTAACAGCCCAGCACAAGCACTGATCTGCTGGCAAATCCTGTAGTGATTTAAACCCTTTCTACTCTAACGGCTTAAAGCAGGTTAACTTAGAGGTTAACCTGCATCTTCAGCATACTTCCCTCTCCTGTACCAGCAAGCAGTGCACAATACACCGATGCAGACACTCATGCACGTATGCAGAACATGAACAGTTGTACTCACACGAAGCACAAGATTTCCAGACATCATTGGTCTTTTCCTAACAAGTCAAAGCACCACAATGCACAGCTCATTTATGAACAACTGTTCTCCTGAATGCCCTGTTACTCTTTCTAGCAGAAGAGGAGGGCAAGAGCACAGTGAATTCCATCTTCTCTGGTTCCTAAACACGTGGTGTTTCACCCAAACAGAATTCATACATGGATGAAGTTGTTTGTGCATTCCCTGTTTCCCCATGCGTGCAACAAACGATCTTGCTAGTAGCTTGTAGCTCCAGCTGAAGGTGAATGGATCTCTACTTTGATGATACGAAGATCCCAAGACTGCACAAGGCTCAGTCACGCGTGCTCCCTAATCAGTGACAGATCTGACAGACTTGGTCGTAATTCCATCGCGTGTCAGTTTGCCCATCTGTAAATAGGAGATGGTACAACCAACTGTCTGAGAGGGCAGAAGACTGGTCTGTGACATGGTAATGTGCTATGGTCTGAATATTTTAACTCAAAAACATCTGAAAGAAAGTGAATTACTTTAAAGTACATCTTGGGTTATACCTAAAAAGAGAAAAGAGGGGGCTACTCAAAGCTAATGCAAAAAAAAAAAAATTAAAAAAAATCAAATGGAATGTTGAAGTAGGATCAATTCACTAGCAGCAACAGGAATTTGCTGAAAATACTGATTTATTTTCAGAATGCATTAAGTACAGGGAGGAATAAGGGAAAACTGTGCAGGAGATCTTGAATTCAGCATTCTCTAATCTTTCAGTGTTTCATTTTGCCACTACAATGAACTTCTGTCATAATTTACTTGGCTCCAGAAATGGAGAATTGAAAAACAACCAGATGATAAATAATTGTTAATATAGAGCACATTATTCATGATTACCGTGTTTCAACTCACCATACGCTTGTTAACACTCTGATATCATAGTGATTAGAAAAAGCGTATTACATGAGTTCTAGCTGATACACTGCAGAGCTGAACTAGAGGACTTTCATATTTAACTGGTGCTGCTGAGCAAAACTCATGATTCAGAGCCATGACAGAGCCAAAGAACAGTAAATAGACTGGCTCCGTTCCATGCTCTGACGTATCTGGGGATCATACAACAGTGGTCCCAAATTAGGTATTATTTCCCATGGCCTTTTCTGCCTGCTAGATTGGCCGCCAGAACCAACCAGGTCCACAACCACCAGCAGCGAGACCTTTCTCAGGATGCCGGCACACTTAGGAGCAGACATAATTTAGCAACCCACCCTTCAGTGGTTAAATTCCTCTGCCCTGGTAAAATTCTTCTCCTCCCACTGTTGAGGGGGGAGAGTGGTGGAGTTTGGAAGTAGAAGAGTTCTCAGAGGACAGCACACAAGCACAGGACACCAGCAGTCTACATGTAATGGGAAACGGGGACGTAACACCCTTTTACAAGGAAAAAGGCCCCTACCCCATGTGCTGTCCCTCAGCCTCAAAGTCCCACAGTTCCTTACAGTTTTCTTTTCAAATCCAAACTTTGGCCCATCCTGCCTGCTGGCCTTGCATTACCCTAAATCATGAGGGTACTGCTGAGATTAATTTCCCAGGTTCAGATTAATTCACAGGTCCAGGCCCCTCTTTCTGATGTTCTAAAGGTAATATGTCACACACCTTAGCCCGTTTCTAATTCCTCTTAAAAAAAAAAAAAAAGCCCTTGAAAACATCTGCAACAAACTATGCCACAGAGTAAGACACCCCCACACTCACCACTTTGTCTCAGAAAATGGGCAGCATAGTCTCCTACACCTCTTAATACAAAACAGATGATTCATCTTGAGGAGCCTTTTTCTCTCCCTCTGAACCAACGGCCTTCTGTAGAAAACTTGTCCCTCCACCCAGCAGAGGGACCCAGGGAACAATTGCCTAATGCCAGGTCCTGCCCCGAAGCAGGTCTTGCCCCAGCAGAGCAACACCACCCGGACACACGGAGCTGCAGGCTGCCGCTCTGGCACCTAAAGCATCTCACCTCTGTCTCAAATGTGCTCTCCCTGGATATCATCACCACCAAGGACTTTCCTTGTTTAGTTTAGTTAAATCAGTTATTTAGGTTAGCTTAAGATTCCCTTAAAACGGAGAACTTGTGACTGGAAGCGAAACCTCTGAACATGTAATTCTCAGCCGTAACTAGCTGAGAAATGCTGGTATCAATGGAAAGGTGTGGCTCCTCTCTTGAAGGACTGCAAGACGCAGCCTATTGCAGCATAGGGGAAGCATTTCAACAGATGATTCTGGGCTGAATTGACCCTTGGAGCCCTAAAACCAGTCTGGTTTGCAGTACTGTACACAGAATTTCTGCACCTTATTTGCACTTACCGCCACCTACCATTCATGGCTCAGTTCTCCTCTGTTCCATCTTCCTGGTCCAACTCTCCACTCTCTTCTCCCCTCTCTTCCCGCAGGAACCAAACAAGGGTCAAGAAAGCATACTCAAAGAGCACTGTATTCCCAGTGAAGAGGAACGGCAAACAAGCAGAAATAGGTATGGCAGGAAAGGAAAGCACAGTCTAAATGAGAAAGAAACTTGAGATTAATAAGGCTAGGAATGATTTTTTCTAAGTAGAGGGGCACAGTTTGTCTCTCCAACTGCTAGAAAAAAATCCACAAGTTTGGGACTCACAGGTCCATCCTCTAATATCCAGCAGGGATGGAGTAGAAGCTGCGCTACACCCAAGTTTTGACCCAAATTTTATATCTGGGTCATACAAAACTTGACAAAGTAGAAACTAAAAATAGCGTATCCTATATCCAAGAATATACCTCTCCAATGACCCACTAGTTAAGCCACAGTGGCCCACGTGGTGCCTCTTGCTCAAAACTACTCACCACCTTTTAAGGAGCCAAGTCCGCTTGAGGTCTACCCTAAGGCAAAGCTCCTCAGAATTTTGTTTGCCTGCTCATTATATTCCATAGAAATTTTTCATGTTCTTACACCTGTACAAGAGTCCAAACTGCACCCAGAGTCAGGGGAAGCACACAAACCCACCTCCCCCTTTGCTGCTTTGGGTATCAGTAAAATAACCTGCTGCTGCTTGAAAAGCATTGCGAACTCGTGTTCCAGCAGCAGCATGCCACAAAGGGCGTGCATCACTTCCTTGCAGCCTGTCGGGTGTTCTCAGCCCCTGGGTTTAACGCATAGATACAAATTTGCTCAAAGGACAACTGCGCTGCCCGTTGGTGTTCCTGCCGTCCCTAGATTGTGCTGCAGTTCTGCTCCTGGAAGCTAGTCTCCACAACTCTCCTGCAGAGCTCCATATGAAGTTAGCTCTTGGGCGCTGATGAAGGCTGATTCAACTCACAGGACTGCTTTCACACTGTAATAGTCTGTTAGAGATTGTTCCCAAGAGTTGCGCAGCCAGTGACAAGGTGAGGACCATGTAACTTTCCAACCAGCACAGCTAGATCCAGGACAGGGTGTTTACTACCCACCAAAAGCTAGCCTGTACATGTCAGCGCAACACAAAGCTGCCTTTACAGCTATGGTTTGAGCCAGATGCCCAAAATCCATAAACTCAGTTCTACACCAGCACTCAAGCTCTGATGTCATTTATTCTGAGACAAAAGAGGAGCAACATCTCCTGCAGGCACTGTTTCCATAGGTTATAGCTAGTATAAAGGAGAGTCAGGACCACGGAATTAATTCAGATGTGTCTAGTGAGCACAAGGACTTAGCAGCAGCTTCTACTCGCTGTTTCTGTTATTAGCAACAATCAGGTCTCAACATCAGCACGGGCCGGGACTCCAGGCTGTCAGAGGGCAGGCTCGCTTCCTGGAATACAGTCACCATTTCCTGGACTTGAGTCGTACACGAGCCAGAAGTAACTGTTTGCATCTTGAGTAAACATCTGCTCTCTGCTATTAAAAGCTGCCTATTTTTGCAAGATCACTGCAAAGTCACTGCAAGATAAAATTGGACGCATTTTTTTCACAAAACCCAAAGTTTATTTTTCTTTATTTATTGTGCAGGAGACATTTGGAGAGGGAGACACAGAGAACGGTGCTGCAAATACTGTCAGCAAACCCAGTAGGAAGCAGTTCAACTTATTCTTCCAGATGTCTGGCTTCACATTCCCATGAAAAAAAACCCAGAGAGCTACCTATCATAAAAAACAAAGAAAGAGTAAACCAATAAAAAAAGCCCTGAGATTCACTCTTACTTTGAAAACTGCAGAGTACTCTTGAAGGTTGTTGCCTTTTGCAGGCAGGTGTCAAGGGATTTTCAAAACCACACCCTATGTCAGTCTTTTCCATGCTGCCTAGTATTAAATTACACAGGATGAATGATTATTTTGGGGATCAGTTACTGACTTTAGGTTAAATGAAAAGTGTAGGTATATATTACAAAAAGACATGGCAAAGGTTTTTACATCTTAATTTTTTTTAATAAATTATAAACAAATATTTACAGACAGCAGTAGAGGTAAGTGGTCTAGCTTTAAAAAAAGAACCTGTTGAACACTCCTGCAGTGCAGCTGCAAAAAAGCAGAAGAAACTGTGCAAGTAAACATCAAAATGGGATGTGTAGCAATATGGAAAGATCTCAGGTTTTCTTAGGGTCCATAGACAGGACAGGGTATGGGTGTAAGTCATCTGTGATCCTTCTCATACTGTTAGTAACCGTTAGTTAGGCTCCACTATGAGAAGAATGTCCTACGGAGCTGCCTAGTGTAAAATCTTTGTCAAATGGCTTGGCAACCTCATGAGGAAAGCCCTAAAGTAGGAATGATGGCAAGGGAGATCACAACCCACAGTTAAGTAGCAGTGGATAGGGGTCCACTGTAAAGGGTGCAGAGTGACAGGACCAAAACAGACCTCGGGAGCAAATGCACAAATGCATGCAGCATGGAAAGCAAACAAGGAAGAATTTCAGTTCTCCATGAGTTTACAGAACTACAATGTTGTTGGCATAACTGAAATATGGTGAGCATGACCAGCTTGAATGATTGAAGCATTGCAGTGGATGCATAGAAGCTCTACAGTAAAGGCAGGAAGGGAGGAGGAGAAGAGAGGCTGCCGTCTCTCTGAAACAGTAGGTAGAATGTACGGAGCTCTGATACAGAGCAGGTAACAGCCTGGCTGAGAGTGTGTGGGTCATGATCCTAGAAAAGGCCAGTAGGTATGACAGCATGGTTAGAGCATGCTACACACAACCAGATTAGGGCAAGGAAGGAGGTAAAGGCTCCTCTAAACAGCTCAAGAAGTCTCTGACTTACAGACTCTGGCACATATGGGGGCACTTCCGACATCTGCTGGAAAGGCAAGACAGCAATTCAAGCAGTCAGGAAGATTTCTGAGCAGCGCCCAAGACAACCTCTCCACACAGACTACCAGATGCACCAGCAAGGGCTGATGTGCAGCTGTATTTGCTGCTCACCAACACCTTGGCTGCAGGGCCCAAGAAACAGCTCCAGATCCTCCAGCTCCAGAGAGGAGTGAGGAAGGTTAAGCACCAGAGTACAGGCCCTGCGCTTTCAAATTGCTCCTTATTCAGGAAGATGGTAGGCAGGATGTCATGGGAGACAGTTCCAAGGAGAAAAGGAGCTTAAGGGAGCCATCAGGCCTTTCAGGAGAGCTTTCTCCAAGCATGAGCCCAGGCCATCCCCATAGTCAAGAAAACAGCCAGGCAACTCAGAAGGTCACCAGAGCACCCTTGTGAAAAAGGACTTCGATATACTGGTGGACAAAAAAATTAGATACAAGCCAGCAATGTTCACTTGCAGCCCAGAAGACCAACCATATCCTGGGCTGCGTCAAAAGAAGTGTGTCCAGCAGATCAAGGGAGGTGATTATCCTCAACTCTGTATTGTGTCCTGCACAAGAAAGACACGGACCTCTTAGAGTGGGACCAGAGGAGAGTCATGAAGATGATCAAAGGGCTGGAACATCTCTCTATGAGAGAACTGGGGTTGTTCAGCCTGGAGAAAAGGCTTCCGGGAGACCTTATTGCAGCCTTCCAAATACATAAAGGTGGCTTATAAGAGACTTTTTACCAAGCCCTGTAAAAGGACAAGGGGCAAGAGTTTTAAACTGAAAAAGGGTAGATTTAGGTTGGACATAAGGATGACATTATCTATGATGAGGGTGGTGAGACACTGGAACAGCATCCCAGAGAAGTTGTGTCTCATCACTGGGAGTCTTCAAGGTCAGGTTGGACAGGGCTTGGAGCAACCTGATCTAGAGAAAGATGGTCCTTGCCCACTGCAAGAGGATTGGACTAGATAGATAATCTTTAAAGGTCCCTTTGAGCCTGTCGCAGGTTGAAAAAGAGGGGGTGTTTCCCACCGAAAAGGATGCGACAAAATAGTGTGTCTGCTGGAAAAGCAAAACCAGCCAAACCACACACAAAAACTTTTGATGCTTGTTAACAGCTTATCAGCACATTAACGAGCTCATTAAGGCTTTAGTCGGGCAAAGGAAATGATAACACACAGACTACATGTATGAGAGATAGAAACAGAAAAAGTTTAATAGTAAAACGCCCCCCAAATAAAATAATTTTCGAAGTTAAACCGGACTGGAAAAGGGAGAGAAAGAGATGAAGGGAGAATAGATAAAAGCATACAGTTACGTATGAAATCTCCCAATTGAAACGAACCCCGCTTACGAACAAACTCTCCCCCCCGCCCCCGCCAATGGCTCACCACACCAGTGGGGGGGGAGG
>NW_010388204.1:0-243 GCF_000710305.1 Buceros rhinoceros silvestris | reverse complement strand
GCGGGCAGGGTTAGTGCCAGGGATGTGGCATGGGGAGGGCTCTGTAGCCCAGCAGGCTCCTGGCTGCACCCCCCACCCCCAGCACCCCTCAGGATGACTCCCAAGCAGGAGGTGAGGGGCACCCCAAAATGACTCGTAGTCCCGGACAGGAGCTCAAAGCCCCCGGAGAAGCCGGTGGCATGAGGGGGACACAGGGCTGGTGACCCGCATGGGCGACACGGGGGGGGGGACACACCAGAGGTC
>NW_010388203.1:6026-6473 GCF_000710305.1 Buceros rhinoceros silvestris | reverse complement strand
TGCACCGCGCGGAACTCGGTGGGCAGTGCCGAATACCAAGCGCGAATAAACGTAAGAGGTGCCTGTCTACTTTTAAATATCAGAATAGGACTTTGACTGGGCTTGTGGTTTTGTTGTGTTTCCCAGCCGATTGCTCCCTCTCGCCTCTCCCTCCTCTTCCCCGCCCCCCCGACCCCGTTCCCCCAGTTCCCCACTCCTGCCCCGCTCACTCACACGTGCTCCTGCAGTGTCGAGCCTCCTGCCATTTAAAGCAGGGGGTTTAACGAAGCGCTAAGCAGTCCTGCAGCCTCGGAGAGCCGCCCTTGGCTTAGCAGGAGCCAAAGGGTAGCGCTTGTCCCGCCGAGCCCCCACAGGGCTGGCAAACACCCCCCCAAGGGAGCCCGTGCCCAAAGAAGGTGGTGGCGGGCACAGAAGCGTCCCAGGCCCCCATGCTCTCCCAGCCGCCCC
>NW_010388203.1:2167-5743 GCF_000710305.1 Buceros rhinoceros silvestris | reverse complement strand
CCATGGCCACGTTAATCACCGCGTTTTTACGGCTTGAGCGGTTGCTCAGCGCGTTACAGGGAGCTCTTTTGGGCACGGGTATGGTGTAAGCCCCTGCCTGTTAATAACTGCCTGTGACAGGCTCCAGGCTTACAGGTGGGAGCGAGCCAGAGACAAGGTAGCGTTTATTTGTCTGCTGAGAAAGGGGGTTGAAGGGCTGTGTTTGTCTGTGTCTTGGGATTGAAATGGATCTAGTGGCTTTTTGGCTGGGATCCCAGGAGAGTCGGAATTTTGCTGCTGTTTATTGGAGCCAGTTCATCCCTCAGCTGTGAGAAGCCAGAGCCATGTTTTCAGTGAGAATGTTCCCTTGTCTCCCTTTTCCCCTCTCAGCTCTTGGTAGGATGTCACTAGATAAAATTTGGGCTCTTTCTGCCCTGGAATGGATCAAGTCCCTCAGACAAACCCAGGAGATGGTTACAGAGCGAAACACTAATTTCTTTTCTCCTGCTCCTCTTCCAAATGTGTCCCAGTACAAGAAACACCATCCAACAGCTTGTCTGGAGAGGCCATTGAGCTGTTATCCCGCTGCACCCTTCGGATGAGGAGTCAGGATAGGGTTAATCTTTACATTAGTTTGCCGGTTTCTGCACTGGCCAGGAGAACAACGTCATTATTGTCGCATGAAAGCTCTTGTTGAAACCCTCACCTGCAGCGTCTCCCAGTCCCTAAGCCAGCACGAGAGCCAGCCCCAAGCCGGGGACTGGCTGGCTCTTCGGCTGTGCTGGGCTGCCAGCGGGAGGCTCAGAAAGGTGCATTTGGGGGGTGGTGAAAGACATTTGCCAATGGCAGTGAGGTTCCCGTAGCAGCTCCTGTCGAGGAGGTTTGGCACAGCACAGGCAGCTTCCTCCTAAGAGAGGTAGAGAGCGGCTGTGGTCGTGGTGGAGGTGTGCTGGGCAGCCAGGGTTCCTGTTGCAGAGATGCTTCCAGGCACCACCCAACCTCCCGCCGCGCGCAGCAGTGGTGTCTGTGGGTGCAGCTTCCCCAGCGCTGAGCTTGCACCCACAAAGCTGGGGTGGGGTTTGCTGAAGTGTGGCCACGATGGAGGACAAGAGCTCTCATTCAGAGCTGCGCTGTTGTAGGCCTGTGCGCGTAGCTCTGGCTGGAGGTTGCAGCTGAGGAGCAGCTTTCCCCGCACACGCTCAGCGAGGAGGCCGTGCCTGCTCCTCACCCAAAAGCAGGCTGGGTCCCCGCTGCGCTGGTTACCTCCTTTGCCTGTGAAGCTCACTCTGAAATAGCAGCAGACCTGCATGCAAGCACACTGCCCTTTGGAATTAACCTAGCCTGCCTCTTCCTTCCTCCCCGAAATGTAGGTCCCCCGAGCATCCGCGCGATGAAGAACATAACAGCGGTAGCGGGTAGGGACACTTTCATCAACTGCAGGGTGATCGGGTACCCCTACTACTCCATCAAGTGGTACAAGGACTCTTTGCTGCTGCCCGATAACCACCGCCAAGTGGTCTTTGAGAACGGCACCCTCAAGCTGATGGACGTGCAGAAAGGCATGGACGAGGGGGAGTATCTGTGCAGCGTGCTGATCCAGCCCCAGCTCTCCATCAGCCAGAGCGTCCACGTCACGGTGAAAGGTAAGCGGGTGGAGAGGCTCTCCCTGGATCCATCCTGGTCACGTCGGGGACGTCTCTGCTGTGGGACTGGGGCAGAGCGGCATGGCACAGGGAACCTGCCCGCCACAGCTGTGCCAATGGGAGGTCAGCCCCCTCCACGGCAGCCCTCGGGAGCCGGCACCACTTCTGCCAGTGCGGCTACCTGGTCCTGCTGCACGCCTTCAGCTGCCCCAAGCCACACTGTATCCATTTCCCCTTACAAGTGACGGAGCAAGGATTTATGGTGTAAACATAACATATTAAAACATCTAACCTTTGCTCAGATCACCTTCACCAATGTTTTTCTGTGTGTGTTAGCTTTTAAAAAAATAATACTCTCGGTCTTCCACGCGCAGAGAACATCTTAAAAGCTTCTCTAGGCCATCAATTATTCAGCCCCTTTGAGGGAGCGATCAGTCCTAATGAATTGAGCCGGATGCATTCGCTCCCAGTGACTGGCTGAGATTGTGCTGGGACACGCCGCGCTCCCGTATCTCCCGTCCTCAGAGTTGTTGAGTCGTCTCTGCCCGTTGCCAGCCCGGTGTTTGCAGTAAATCATTTAGACAAACACAGCCGTGCTGGGGACAGAGCTGGCCAATTGTCTTTCTCGTCTCACCCAGCAGGGTATTTATGGACTGGGTTTTACTCTGATCCCCCCTCCCTCCCTTCCCACCCACCATTTTCTTATTAGAAATCAGGTTAGCGGGAGCGCACATCAAGCTGATTATAGATGCTCCCACTTGATTAGCTAATGCTCTTCTCCAAGGCTTCGCGACTGGCGGAGCCGGCTGCAGGTAACCTGGCTGAGGGCGGGGCGGGGAGCACTGCTTGCTTCTCCCCTTGGGCTGTAGTGCTCCCCTCCCCTCTCCTCATACAAATTCCCCGTCTATGTGGGAGCTGGGGCTTGCAGAGAGGCCAGAACTGGTTAAATCTGCTCTTCTCCAGGGATGAACGGGACAGGCAGGGCTGGCATGGAGAGAGCAGCTGCAGGGATGTGGGTGTGTGAAGTCCAATAATGGGCTTCACTTTTCGCCGATGCCATTGGAGGGTGCAGGATGCTGGAGTTCAGCTGAGGACCCGTATATTCTGGAAAGCAACCGCTAGCAAACCCTTCTGAACCGGAATTTACTGCCTTGGTTAGTGCTGGTGACAGGCTGCGGAAGGCCAGCGGGTGGGAGTGCGGTGCGGGCTGGGGCACCCCGCTCTGCTGTGGCCAGACATCTTCATTCAGAGATTTACACCCGGCCCTGCTCACTGGGGTCGTTGTTTGCTCTGGCCATCAGATAAAAGGCTGGAAGAGAATCACCAAGGTCCTAGAAGAGTCAGAGGCAGCTCTGTGGAGCGGAGTACATAAATATAAGTGCAGGGAGCGAGGATGGCGTGGAGCCCCGTAAAGCTTTTATTGCCACAAGAGCCTGGTGACCACGTTAAGTGCCACCAGTGAGTTATGCAGGTCTTTCTGAGCACACGGTGGTAAAAGCTTTACAGCTCCCCTCCAGCATCACTCTCCTGGGCATGGGGATGTGTGGTAGCCCCCAGCCCTGCTCATGAGGCATCGCCCCAGCCCAGCCCGCCCAGGTTTAGCTGCTGCTGCTTAGCCAGGGGACCCAGGTCCCAGCTTCAATGTTCCCTGCTCCATGTGGCTGCCGCGACTGCCCGGGGTGCTGCTGGGCAGCACCTCCTCTGCGCTTCCCTGGCAGCTGATCCGAGCGCCCAGCCCCCTCCCTCCAGGGTGCCCCGGCAGCTCGGTGTTCCCGTGGATGGACGTCTTTGAGCAAGTTAAAGGCTCACACATGGGTTTGGTGCTGTCCCGGGGCTCTCACACAGCTCCAAGTGGGTGATGGTGGCAATTTGGGCAGCGTGGGGCTGGCCCCAGCTACTCCTGCTCCACAGCTGGCAGCACTGGAGCACCGTTGGGGCGATGCTTTACCCTGCA